>NC_056738.1:463330954-463448454 GCF_019279795.1 Protopterus annectens | reverse complement strand
AGCTGAACTACATGCAGTATATCTGTGGTACCTAAATGCCACATGAATGAAAATGAAACACAGTCTTTTAAAAATCGCGGATCTAGAAGAAGACACAAACTCAAACACAAATGTAACTTTGGATTACAATCACTGCCCAGTTTTTATTTCATTTATTTTACATTTGTTAACCAGAAAAGTCCAACTGGAAATACAAAATACAAGTTAAATATACATAAACATGTAAGAAAGAAAGAACACAAGATTCACAAATGTGCATGGAAGAAGCAGCAGTGCCAGTTACAGAGTAAAAAGAAGTTAACAACCCTACAGGAGGTGTCTAGTTTGATAGCAAAATAAGAGATACATAATGAATACAGGTCTTGGTTAGAAACATTGACATTATACACCATCCTAAGTAAATTTCAATTCAGCAAAACTGAAGGCTATTTACCCTGTAGATGTATTTGATGCCAACAATGAGATAGTTTATTTTATTTTTAAGCCAACATTTTCACTAAGGAAGGTCTATCCAAGAATGTTGCAGGAACATAGCCAGGTGTCTGCCAAGTGTGACCTTAGGAGCTTTTTATACTGTGTAACAGAGCTGTTACGGTTGGAAGCTTTTTACATACTTTAGGAATGTAGTTAGAAAAGAGAGTTTGTAAAAGTGTGCATGCTTTGAGGAAATTCAGCAAATCTGTTTGCATTATATACTATTCCCCTGCCAGATATTTTTAACTTCAATTCCACAATGTGGTTGTCACAAAGAGAATGAAACCTTTAATGGTGTTGCACAGTTTGTCATGTAGAGGCAAGAGTTGCAGAACTGCAGTAGTTAATGCACAAAGCTGTGGTCTAAGAATATTACATGCACTGGAAATACACAGACCCACAGAACAATGAATATGTAGGTACATTTTAGAAACATTCCAACTGTGTTTGAACAACATTCCATAAAACACACCAAGCAAAATGTGCCTGTCTGAGTTGGAAGAGTCAGACTGGCACACAAGTATAGTGTGATGTTTATACAGATTGTAGTAGCATTCACACTGTTTCTTAATGCAAACTATATGTAAAACCAAAGTATGTGCGATGGTGACAGAGGGGAAATATAAACACATACACTTATAACTATGTGCATGTTATGTATATATGCACATATACATACGTATTGCTGCAGTATACTCACAAGATTGCTACTATAGCGAAGTGCAAATCCTGTTGAAAGACTCTAGTATCATTTTCATACTGTTACACTACAGTTAACTTACATAGCATAGCACTGGCTATAGTTTCACTTTGGCTGTGGTTGTGTTCACATGGAGTTAGTGTATTTAAGTAAGGAAGTGTGACGGCAAAGCCTTCCTGTAAAATATATTTGTTTTGGCAGTTAGATTGACTGCCATAGTGTTGTCATGTTTGTGGTCACAAAAGAATACAATGCTTTTTCTTAAGCACTGAAGAAGCTCCATTTACTGGGCGGAAAGCTGGTTTGCTGTTGGACTGTGGTGATCATCACATTAAATTTGAAAAGTCTTATCTGTGCTTTGTTGTTTGCAAATCAATACAACAAACACATGCCTCTTCACTGATTTATAGGTAGGTACTAGGCTATCGGCCCAAGGGCCTACGTAAGCCTAGCCAACAAGGTTCCCTGGCTTACGCCACCCAAGAAAGTTATTTTCCTGTGCCACTGTCGAGCAGAGACACAGAAGTGATCCCGGGTGTATTTCCTATTTCCCATCCACTCATCAAGATTTTTCTTGAGAGTGCTAATGAAGAACTTTGCTTGACATAGATGGGTAGCCTGTTCCAGAGTATGGGAAGTCTCTGGGACAAGAATCTATCCCTCCAGCAAGTCCTGTTTATTGTGGTGACAAGGTTTAGGTCCCAAGAGCGTTTAGCTTGGAGGGATTGGGATTTCTTTAGGTGTAGCATGTCCAACAGCTCTGGGTTTGACATAGCTTTATATGTTAGGTAGAGATCACCTTGGAGTAGGGGATATGCTACAGAGTAAAGCTGGAGTTTGAGACGGTCAGTGTAGGGCATTTGTTTGAGGCCAGTAATCCTCTTTGTGAGGTACTTCTGTGGCCTTTCCAGCTGCTGCAGATGTCTTGTGAGGTACATTCCAAAAGGGGCATTGTACTCTATAATGGGTCTAATGAGTGTCGAGTAGAGAGGAACAATGACCTCTTTTCCTGGATGAGAACCCTTTTATGATGAGGTGTGCCATGTAGAAGGACTTCCTGACTACTGTGGTGATGTGACTATCAAAGGAGAGACTACTGTCCACCTGGGTCCCAAGATCTCATCACACATTCGATGTTAAGTAGATTGCTGCCTGTGTGGTAGTTCATGGGTACATAGTTTTTACCAAAGGGGATGACGCTGCACTTTTTGGCATGGAGCTTGAGGCCATGGCTCTGACACCAGGCATCTGTCTCAGCCAGGCCCTTCTGTAGGATGTCCACATCATTTGGGGACTTGACTATGGCTCCTAGTTTGCAGTCATCTGCGAACTTCATTAGCCAGAGGCTTTCTGTGTTAGCCTGTACTTCAGAGAAGAAGTAGATACCAAATAGGTATGTGGATTTTGTTCTCAATGTTCACTTACTAAATTAGTAAATGAGATCAAAATAAACAAGAATTACATCAAAATAGGAGGAAAATTTACTTGCGACACTGTGGGTGTTGTTTATGCAGCTTTGTGCGAGTCTTGCTCTGGTTTTTATATTGGCAAGACCAAGAGAAAACTTAAAGAACGGATGTACGAGCATGCTAGAGACATCAAAAATAAAAACAAAAACAGTGCATTATATAGGCATATTGAAAATAATCCTTCACATTGTTTTAAATTTGTTGTTATTGAAAAAGTCCCACAGGACCCTAGAGGAGAACCTTGGGAAGACTTGTTAGATTTCAAAGAGTTATGTTGGCAGATTAGGTTGAATGCCATATGTGTACCTGAGTTAAATGATAGTATCTCTTTAGCCATTTTTTTTAAAACTGCGCTCATATAGAGTGTAGTTACTATCATCATTTTAGTAAAGTAAGGCACAATGAATGTTGGTTTCAGCTTTCTTTACTGTTATTTAACATGCAGTAGTTTTAAGACACAACATTTCTTGTTTTATGTCTTTAAGAGAATTCACCTTGTGTTTTTAAAATGTATCAGTTGGGTTTTTATTGGATCATTTTATCACATGACTGTTTGAGAGTATTTAAGATTTATGTGGTCATTGATTCTAGTATTCTGAAGAATTCTTTGCTATATTTTGATGGAAGCGCTAAATAAAGTTGTGTCTTTGCACACTTTGATTTCACTGAGTGCTTATAGCAAGTTTGGTGATTCGTGGCTTCTATCAGTTTTGTTTCAACACGAGTAGTTTTCCCAGTTAATGGTGGGGTAGTTGAAGTCGCACTTTATTAGGGTGTTTGGTTGAACCCTAACATTTTCCAGTACATCAAGAAAAGAGGAGTGGCAATCCTGGGGCATGGTGGGGGATCTGTAGCAAGCTACAATTTGGATTGCAGTTTTGCCCAGAGTTAGTTGCACTTGGATAACCTCAGATGCATTATGCTGAGCAACTAGCCTGGAGGTGTTGTTATCCCTAAAGAATATGGACACCTCCGCCTTTGGTGTTGCGGTCCAGGTTACATGGCCGAAAAGTGTGGTAGGAGTTACAGCCTGGTAGTGCAGGGGTGCTCTATGGAGTCTTGAACCAGGTCTCAGTCACTGCACAGATACAGATGTTCTCCATTTTAAGGAGTGCCTCAAGTGAGTGCATTTTGAGATTTAGACTTCTAGCATTGAGTAGCATTACCCTCAGTTTTTGCTTGCCTGTTCCTGCTACGGTGGTGAATTTGTCATTTGAACCTTGCCTAAAAAAGGCACTATATGGGCAGCAAGAACCTTAGCCAGTATCCGGAATCCCAGGGCGACAGGTGCAGGCCATCTATGGCAAAGCATTGTGGTCTGTCGACCATGTCATCCCAAGCAGACAGATACTGGATCCCCTTAGAATGACACCAAAAGCTAAGCCAATTGTTGAAGTCAATCATTTTTGTCCTTGTTCTGCGGTATCATTCTGGGTGATGACAGAATGCTACTCAGGGCTAGGGTCATACCTGCCTGGGCTACAAGATCGGAGGGCTCTTCCATGTAGTCCAGGGAGGTAAGTCTCAGGTCATTCAGTCAACAGTATTGCTGTGCATTTATATAACCACAAGATGACTTACTTTTGGAATAACCTGCCATATTTGCATGTGTACATAATAAACTGCATTAATTTAACAATATTGGCTGCATTAATCTTCCACAAAGTCTGCGTGTATGTGCATGTATTACAAAGTGAACAGCTCCTCGGGAATGAAGAAAGTGTGAAAAGCAAAGCGAGAGCTGCCCTTGCAGATGCACACTTGGCAAGGGTACTTCAGAATGCCATTTGAACTGTGGACATGTGCTTACAGCATCTGTGCACACAGCATTAATGCCAGATATCCCAGCAATAAAGAGAAGGTTCTGGAAATGTATTACAGCAGAGGAGCTGATGGAAGTTGCATTCTCTGACAGAGATTGAATTTCTTGTTTCACTGTTGTTCAAGACTTGCTGCTTGAGGGACTTCTTGCACACATTTTGTGCTTCACAAGCCTAATTTTTTTACCTTGACATGATACCCTAAATTAAAGGGAGACATTGCATAGAAGAGAAAGGTATATTTTTATGTTTACAAGCGATCAGATCAACCTTTCTCTGTGGTGCAGCAACCTCACAGTGAGAATAATAAAAGTAAGGAGTGCAGAGGTGAAATTCCTCTCTAAAGGAGGAGCAAATTAGCTTGCCTTACTGCAAAAACAGAGAGTTTAGCATTTGTTCTGCATGCCTAGAAACTGAGCAGTCTCAAGTACTTGTTTTAAGAGTTTGAGTAGCTGCCAGATTCAGTGAAATTCAGTCAAGGAAATGTGACAAAAGCTGTCTAGGTTTGAGGAGACATTTTGGGTATATGGTACTTTGGGCACAACCTACTCTGCATGCTACTGCTTGACTTTTGTCTGCTTGGTAATGACTCTAAGGTAGTGCCTCTTTTGTGAATTTTATTTAGATCTGAAGTATTTTTTGTTAGCTATAAATTTCACCTGGATTGCACAGGTACAGTTAAGAGTACCATACAAAAGATTTTCTAGTCAAATTGGAAGCCGCCATTGCTGGCTATAACTGCTTGTGTCGCCTTGTACAAGACTACCATAACCAACTCAAAACAATATTGTCAAACAACTGTATTACTAGTATGAAGCAGGCAAAAATTAAACACAGTTTGGGGAATAGCCATGTCCCCCTTTCCCCAAGAAAAGGCTGCCATATTTGATATATGCACTTGTTCTTCTTTTGGCTTTTCCTGGTTAGGGGTCGCCACAGCGAAACTCCGGTCCGCTAATGATTGGCAGTAGATTTTTTTATGGGTGCCGAGGTGCCAGCTCGATGCCCAACCTTCAGCGAAGGCACGCCCATTCTACGCATGTCTTTCGAACACCACTTGACTGCAGGGAGGACATGCAGACTCCACACAGAAGGTGCTCCAGCCGAGAATCGAATGAGAGAACCTCTTGTTGTGAGACAACAATGCTACCGCTGCACCACCGCGGCTATCTGCACTACTTATTCAAAATTATCTCCCAATCACTTAATGGGTAATTATGGGTTACAAGAATTAAAGCAATCAAGCAGTCACTCAAGCAATAAGACCTGAGCAACAGTGACACAAGCAATTCAGTCCCTGGCAGCAAAAGCAACTACCATAAATTTACTCTGCTATTACACACTTCCACTTCAGATGGCATTGTGAAGTACTCCTGCCTAAACTGCAAGTTAATGTACTGAACATAAACTAAAACCTATGGGTCAAATGTAGTTGAATCATTTATACAAAAAAAATGCACAAACATTTATTTTTCCAAATGCAGCTTTGCTGTCTCAGAGCAATACAATATATTTTGCACATGTGCATTTATGGGCACAGTTAAAACAATTATATAGGTAGAAAATGCCAATACAAAAATTCAGTCCACAGTCAGTCCAAACGGTACCTAACAGAAAAAAGGGAAAGCTGCCTGTGCTGATACAATCCTATCAGATAGTGTGAGGAGATAATCTGAATGTTCACAGAAGTAACAAGAATGTGTGGGCTGACTGCATTTGTAAATCTGAGTGGTGGTAAGACAATCAGCCAAAAGTAGGCAATAAAGTTAAATAAACCGATTGAAATTCTGTTTTTAAAGGTTTCCCAGATGAAATTAAACTATAAATGTTTATCGATTTTATCACCACCAAGACAAAAACTGATGTCTTAAGGAACTGACAGACTCATTTGATGGTCTTGGATGTGTGAAAGAAAAATCTACTTATAATACTCCCAAAAGAAAGCCAATACTATATTCTCCCTTCTGTGATTCTAAAGGAAGCTGAACCAGTAATACACAGTCAACACAGAGTGCCTATAGCATTGAGAGAATGGGAATGGCTAGAGGCAACAGCTTGAAAGTATGGAGCTGCTGAGACGGACAGTCACACAATGAATTTAAGGGATATCTTAAGGAAATCTCCACCTTCTCCTACAGTTTAACTCCAATCTTAGGTTGCTTTTCTCCCTACAATATTATTCTGGCACTGTATAGGTGCTTGAAACCTGCTTGTACTTAATAAAACTTTCATTTCCTCAAATTGGCATCAAAGGAAGGGAAGGGCCACCCATTTTTTAAGCTTAACTGCCCACATAAATTGCAGAGGAATTTGTCTCCACTTGCATGACATACTACAGACACAAATTGTAGTCAGGAGCACAGGCTGCTGTAAACAAGACGCGGAGGTGTGAAACTGATTTCCATTGCCTTTACTGCAGCGAGGAAGAGAACGTCTTCTACTGATTCAGAGTGCAGCCATGCCTTTCATAGCAAAACCCAGGAATTAGATCAGTCAATGGTTCAAAGGCAGTTGTCACCTTTTTGACAAATTGACATAAGCAGCATCCCAGTATTGAAATGCTAAACTTTAAACGTCTGTTGTCTATACTACTTTATATTTTAATAAAAGACTTGATGTAGTATCAAAGATATCTGCGACATTTACAGAAAAGTCAGAAAACATTTTTTCTTGTAAAGTATCAGCACATTTACCAATGGGTATGTGTGTGGTGGGCTGTCAATTCGTCTACAAAAGGATACTTTGAACAAGGGCCTGCAATTTAACAACTGTTCTGGTTGCAGCTGTACAATTCCTTAGTATACTATAAAACAAGCCATGAGATGCACACAAATGAGGGCTGTTCAGGAAATAAAAATCAGTCCTGTTACAGACAATATATACAATGACCGAGACCAACGCTAATCCCATTATATGTCGATGGAAAAGGAATACACCACTACTTCCTTTTGTCTAGCGTGGCTCGTATAAAGCAGACTTGAAATGGATTATGGGAAAGGAAAGGCTTGAAGAACAATAAGCTCACACTGATGTGCCAAGCCCCATTGATAACAATTTTACAGAAATTATATTAAAATTCTACAAGAAACAGAGTGATTTTCACGTGTTAAAATAACTCAGAAAACAGAGAGAGTAAAAAAAAAAGTTTTTTTAGATCTAAGGTCGAGTTTTTCTTTAACAGTATGGGGTCTATGTGAAGTAACACAAACCAGGATTTGTAAATATCCACAGGTTTGAACAAATGGGTCTTGACAGATCATCATAAAAAGACAGCAAATATAGTTATTAGAGTGCCTAATACATTTTTTACCCCAGTGCTGGATGCTAACCAAGGATTTTGGCAAAATTAAACTGCATGAAGCAAGCTATAAACTGTGTACCTTCAATATACCCTTCAGCAAACAGAGATTTCTGGGTCTATCACTTGGCATTTCATTTGCAGCAGAGGTCTTTCAATATGTTGTAGCTGATATGATTGAAGGCTTAAATAGATGCTGCAAATATTATTGATGACATTCAAGTCTGAGGCACTGCTAAACAAGAGCATGACATCAGATTAATTACACAAAAAAGAGATGACTAGATATGAAACTGAAAATAGTAGAGTACCCAAATAATAGGTTATCTTCCAACTACTGATATGCCATTGTGCAGAACCGCCAACAGCCCAACTCTAATTATTGCAATTTAGTTAAACTACCACCAAGACCTTGTCCAATGGCTCCACTACCAGCACCCAAATGACCCATTTATTCCAGGGACCTTGGAGCCAGGTATTCCCGAGCTAGATGACAACCTATGGCCAATTCACTCCTGCATGAGAATCCCAATCAACCCTTCCATTCTCACTACCTGGTGACAGTCGGGTGGCAAGAAGCAGGGCAGTTTGCTGGACTTGGAGGAGGCCTATCTCTCTCCATTGGCAGCACCCCTCACACCCTGCTACTGTAAATAACTGTATTGTCTTCTATTCAAATGACTTTCTATCCATGTTACAATATACCATATTATGTTATGCTATGCATAACATGTTCCTTCAGTTTTGTATTTTAATGTACTCCCCCCCCCACACACACACACACACACTTTTTCTCATTTGTGCTCCACCACTACCTTCCCTGGGCATACACTGAAATTAGTCATGTGATCAGTGCTCTATCCCAATTTACAAATGCTAAATAAATAAAACAAAATCCTGTCTGCTGAAAGGAGGCATACCTTCACAAAGCGAATTCCCCACAGCTTTACTGTTGCTAAGTAACATGACAACGTGGACTTGACTAGCTCAATCTCTACTGGTTAACACCTAGTGCTCCCACTACGTGTTATTTCGTGATGAGAGAAACTGCCACCAAGAGTGGTGAGGAGACAATGGCTGCTCACTTCCAATCCTTTCCTAGCTATCTCCTACAGGCATCTGAGACTGTACTTGAACTTGGGTCACCTGCAGCATGGGCAGGGCTTTTTCCCTCTGAACCATGGAGCTGGCTTTCATTAATGCAATTCTTGCAGATGGTACAAAGTCCATCTAAATTTATTCCTCATTGGTCCTCATTGGTGAATTAAGTGCACCTTTAAGAAAGGTGCTTTCACAGGATACAACTTAGAGCTGGTCAGATGAGCAACCTAGAACCATTAAGCGAGCAGCTACTTTCAAACATTCTATTGTGATGATTCTCAAGTGGCTATAAACCAGAAAGGGCTAGAGAATCAATTCTTCTGAAAGATGGCAGATGCACACACCTATTGCTAATGCATGTACAATTTTAAACACATGTACAAATCAGATGTACAAAATGAGAGGAAAATTGCTGGCTCATAGTCTTTCGTTGTCAAAATTTTCACAAGTGTGTTTTTGGGAAGCACATTCAGATTAAAGACAGATCCGCGGTGGTGGTGCTGCGGTAGCGTTGTTGCCTCACAGTAAGACGCTGTCCGGTTCGATTCTCAGCTAGAGCGTCTTCTGCGTGGAGACATGCGTGAATGGGCGTACCTTTGTTGAAGGTTGTGTGTCAGGGCTGGCAACTCGGCACGTAAAAATCAACTGCCAATCATTAGCGGACCGGAGTTCGGCTGTGGCGACCCCTAACCGGGAAAAGCCGAAAGACACACACACAAACGCTTGCAAAGCACCTTCAAAAAAATCTGCACAAAGCACAGATAAATGACCAAGAATAATGAATGCTTTCACTGCAGAAATATGATGATTATGTACATACAATACAAGATGAAAAGACGAAAGCATATAGTAGATATTAATTAAGACTATCTGAATGAATACAAGAAGGTTTACTGGAGGAAAATCTTGAAGTCGTACTGTTTGTAACTCAAATTCAAGTGATGCTAAGGAAGCGGTAAGAAATGGAAATAAACAGAAAAGTAGAGAAATGCAAGTGTTAAGCTGCCAGTTTAAAGCTCCTGGTTCTTGTGGCCAGTTGTCAGCTGGGATGTCTTCATACCCATGGAAGACTATGCAGACTGTGTGTAGCACAAACTTTCACCAGATGCTTCAGTTTCTAACAACATCTCAAAGACATGCCATGCCACAAGTGAAATGCTAATTCTATAGGACTGCATGCATCTCAAAGACATGCCATGCCACAAGTGAAATGCTAATTCTATAGGACTGCATGCAGAGCAACACAGTGTGTGTGTGTGTATTCAACAGACTGAACATATTTGTTCAGAACTAGATACTTTATGCCATACACAAACAGAACTGATACCTCACAAAATTCCAGTATTGGTATGGTCAAAGGAATCAACTCTAAACTTCAGTCAGCAGACTATTATCTGAAGTACAAAGTAGTAGAACAATTCAAAGGTACAGGCAGCATTTTAGTAATAAGTGCATTAAAACCAGCATTAGCAAGACAGAAATTTTCAAGAAATGTCAATTAATGTTCCTCAATTTGAATGTTAAGATATCAGAAAATGTTTTCATTTGTTGAAACTCAGCCATATAAGAATCCAGAATACCCATCAAATGGGAAAGCAAAACGCATAAATAGGGTGAAAACATGAAGAATGTGACAGAAGGGATATTAATTCAGCTCTATCTGAATATAAAAAAAAGATTCAACATCAATCAACAGGACTAGCTTCAATGTAACTAATAAATGGGAAGAATGAGAAAGTCCAGTTGTGTAAGTAAACTTCCCAGATCAGTAGATGCTTCAATAAATCACTTTTGCAGAGGCCTAAGCTAAGCAAGACTAGGGCAGACGGTCATGAATGGAAACTGCATCCAAGGACCTTCCAGGAACTGATCCAGCTGCAGAGAACAACTCAAAATAGATCGGTTTACCTCTTCTCAGGACAGAAAATTAAAAGAAATTCTGCTTCAGTATTCCTTGAAAACGAACCTTACAAACAGCTGCTTTCTCGTTCACATGGATGAGAATATTCCTTTTTTGTTTTTCCACCCTTAACACTGACATCCAGGTTTCTCAAAGGTTCAGGAGGACTCCCAAAGAAAAGGATAGTGGTGGTGACTCATTTTTAGCCCACAAAAAGTGGTTCGCTCTTCTTTTGAAACTGGTCATGGGCAATTGCCACAAACTTTCCCAGAGACTGGACTAAGTCACTATACAACACAGGGGTTATTTGATACACCCCAACCTGAAATTTCTTCAACTGGCAGCATGGATGAAAGAATTTTGATACCTTTTTAATACAGCAAGTACTGAAGAAGGGTAAAAGCCTGGTACCAGAAAATCATGCTTTTATGCGTACTTTATTTTAAACTGCATACGCTCCTTTTTTCTCTCCTACTGAAACTACTGAACTCCTCTTCTACAACGTCACTATACACTCCTGCACCTAAATAATTTTATCCCTCCTTTTCCCTCTTGCATCTAAATCTACTCCTCACTTTTACCCTATTGTCCTCCAATCTTGTACCCAGTAAGTACCCACTCTGAGCTACCTCATAACCTGGTTAACGCTGTCACTAACCCTTTTTTTCTCCCTACAGCCTGCTGCCTACCTTTTGGGTTCTCCCCAGCCAAAAGCTACAAACCAAAGGAATTCCTCTTCTAATGGTCTTCCTCCACCCCGGACATCTGCAGCTCTCAGAGCGCTATTGTGCTCCCAGACCTACCACCACCAAAAAGGGAAATCAGGAACAGATTTCAGCGTGTAAGTTTATACTTAAATTACCTATCTCTGCCTTAACTGTAACATACACAGTAGCAGCCTACAGCAGCCTGGCCTCCCCCACAGCCCTCTTTGCCTTCCTGCATTTACCATACACTTCTCCGTAATAACATTAAAGTTCACACTTTTGCCACTAGGTGGCAGCATTACTCCCTTTTGTACTCACATTGGCAGTGGTACAGCGGTAGCGTTGTTACCTCACAGCAAGAGGTTCTCCTGTTTGAGTCTCAGCTGGAGTGCCTTCTGTGTGGAGTCTGCATGTCCTCCCCGTGGTAGAGTGACCTCCGAAAGACATGCGTAAATTGGCATGCCTTCGCTGAAGGTTGGGTGTCGGGCTGGCAACTCGGCACCATAAAAATTGACTACCAATAATTAGCGGACCGGAGTTCCGCTGTGGCGACCCCTAACCAGGAAAAGCTGAAAAAAGACAAACAAACAAATAACTCCCAAAGCCTCCTATACAGAACAGTTGTAACTTTCTCTACAAACCTTTATTTTCCTTGCCCACTTCCCCTGCTCGTCTCATACTTTCCCACTCACCTTACAGCCCAGCTGCACCTTTCCCCACCTCTAAGAGCCAGATTCACGGATTATCTTCTTTTTGGGATTATTCACTCCTGCCCAGCTCAATCTGAATCAATAGCCTATCCCACATCTATTCTTATAAATAGGTCTATAACAGAATCCTATGTACCAACAATCTGGCGACAAGCATTCATCATCCCTCTACACAAAGGTGGCAAAAACACTGACATGACCAACTTCAGACCCATAGCTATACTCTCTCCTCTCTCTAAAATACTTGAAAAAACCATCCACTCCCAACTAATGCCATACCTAACCCTGCACAACCTCCTGTCCCCCACCCAACATGGTTTCCACCCTGGCCACACCACTATGACTGCCCTCCTTTCCTTCCTTGAGACAGTCAACCTAGCAAGGGACAGCGGCAACTATGTATCTTCACTATTTCTAGACCTCTCAAAGGCATTCGATACCATCTCCCACTCCCTACTCTTGTCCCAGCTCTCACACCTGCACATCTCACTCTCAACCACATCCTGGTTCTCCAGCTAATTTTCCATGCACCAACAGGCTGTGCAATGGAAAGAGTCAACCTCCCCTTTCCTACCTACACCCGCAGGTGTACCACAAGGATCTGTACTAGGCCCACTCCTCTAACATATTTATCAACTATTTCCACCTCTCCATCACTGACGCCTCAGTTATCCAATATACAGAGGACTCCACTATCATCTGCTCAGCCTCCTGCCCCTCCAAACTTCAAATCATAACCCAAATAGCCTTCTCCAAAACAGAATCATGGATGCAATCCAACCACCTAGCACTAAACACTAAAAAAACAAAACTAATGATTTTCACTCCCACCAAAACCTCCCAACTCAACAAAGACATGTTTTCCATCAACAGCCACAATAACATCCCCACTAGAAATCATTCCCAGTACCAAACTACTTGGCATTACCATAGATGAAAACCTAACATTTGACTCCCACATTCTCTCCACAATCAAAAAAACTCACCAAAAATTTGGTCTTCTCTACAGACACAACTGCTACCTCACCCCCTCCTCCCGACAAACCCTTGCATCTACCTTTCTTCTCCCCTCCCTCTTGTACGGTGCCCCCCTATTCTCCAACATACAACTTGGCCTTCGCTCCTAACTCGAAGCCTGTTACAACAAAATCTGCAAATTTGCAACCAATTCTAAGAACTCTTCCCATCGTTGCCACTCTCTACAAACCCCCAACTGGATAGAACTCCCCAACCACCTAAAATACCTCCAGCTTACCACAGCTCACAAGCTCATCTTCAAACCAGCAGAATGCCCTTCTCTTGCCGAGTGTCTAATACCATACACACCCAGCTGCTCCTTGAGATCCAAAGGCCAAAACCTCTTACAAGTGCACAAACCCTTACATCCACTTGGCCGATTACTACTATCCCACACCATAGCCAAACTGTGGAACGCTCTACCCTCCCCACTACATAATTCACCTAACCATAACAATTTCAAATCCACACTTCTCCCCCATCTGTCCTCCAAATGGGAATGCCCTTCACATGCTCCCACTTAAAAAAACAAAAAAAAAACCTCCCCCCACCACCAACTCCCCTTCAAAGCTAACAAAGATCTCATGTTATAAGCTTTCCACAAATTTTATGCATGCTGGCGTCTGGCCTATCTTGCACATACCCTTATAATGTCGTCCTCCTAAATGTAATGTAACTTATATTTTAGTGTGAAATAGATACTTCTGCACTGATTTTTACTATGTAACCTATTATGTCTACTGTGATGTTGGTCAAGTACTTTTTTTATTTAGTGTTTTTTTTTGTAACTTTGCGACTTGTAATGTTCTGCGACATCCAATGTGTGTTTACATAATGTTGTTTTACTATGTACTGGAGCTTTTCTCCTCTGGTCTCCACTGAAAAGGGGCCACAAGCCCAGCTGGACTAACTCAGTTAAACAAACAATAATTAAATAAATAAACAATGCATGTCTACATTGGAAATTTTTTTTAGTTAGTGCCACTCCAAGGAACAAGACCATTTTAAGGTCTGGTCCCCTCTAGTTCCCGATTTGCATGAGTTATTGCCCTCTGGCCTTTCTTCCTCATCTATAGACCATCTCTGGCTACCCTTTGCTGCCCCCCTTTTCTTCCTAATCCAAGTCAAGAATTTTTTTAAAAGTGGTTATCCCAATATGTCCACCTAGACAACAGGTAGCTCCTGCTTGAGATCTAAATTTTGTGGTAGAACAGCTTACCCTTTTTCCATTTAAACCAGCCCATCAGACTGAATTTAGGTTCTTAACATGGAAGACCGTTATACTAATTACTGACTTCAGCAAGTAGAGTTCCTAAGTCAACTCTACCTCATTTTACACAAAGATAGAATTTCATTAATATCTAATCCTTCTTTTATGCCTGAAGTAGTTTATCTTGAGGTATCTATTAATCTCCTGTCTTTTTTCCAGAAACCAAGAATATGAAGAAATCTCTCTCCTTTTTTGTGCATCTTTACAGGCAACTCACATTACTAACTAGACAAAGCTTAATCCTTCAGGAAAACTGATCATTAGGTATATATCATATTGCTGAACGCACTAAACAATCACCTCTTTGTCGAACCCTATTTGTTGAAATCAGCATCTGAACGGTCATTTCAGTGAACTTTTTCCCACGGTAGGTAACTAGTGGGTCACTATCAAGAATATGCCCTTTTCCCCACTGTAGTGTGATCGCTGAGTTGGTATATTTAGTTGGGGGGGTGCAGCCCCCCACTAGGGTAGGTTTTAAATAATGCTGTTTTTGTTGTGTTCTGTAGGTTGGTCAACTTGTTACTTACCACTGGAAAAAGTTTTGCTGAAACAATCATTCAGATTAAGATTCAACAAATAGGGTTAGATGAAGAGGTGCTCGACATTTAGTGCATCTGATAATGTGATACAGACCCCTGATCAGCTGTGTGTTTCCTATGAAAGTAAGGGAAAATAACCAGTGTAAAAGCAGACAATTTCTAAATTGTTTCATGATTTTTTTTTTTTTTTTTGCTATTCTCACCATAGTAAGCAAATTTCAGGCCAGGGGAGGGTAAGGCCAATATTCTACTAGGGCTTTGGCTTCTTCTGTGGCTTTCTGTACTACAAGCAACAACTTGGTACTCTGAACAAATTTTTACAAAGCATGATAAATTGGATTCCTTTTAAAGGTCCAGAACAATTTGCTAGGACCATTCTCCAGAGGTACTGGGTTTTTAAATTTTACTTCCATCATCTCTTTCTGGTTTCCAAGTTATGGTAGTCTACCCAAATAAATAAATAAATAGTTTGGTTACTGCAACAGTGGTCTAATGTAGAACAGTACAGTTGTACAAGTAAACTTACCTCCCTCTACCCCCTTCCCCCTTCTTTAGTTAATCTTTTGCATTGCTAGGGTGTGGATATATATATATATATATATATATATATATATATATATATATATATATATATATATATATATATATATATATACATATATACACATACATACATACATATATATACATATACATATATATACATATACATACATACACACATCCTTGTCTTACATTCCCAAACATTTTTCCTTTCAGGATTATTGCCTCTCTTCTTGGGGCAAGAAAGCTCTGAATCTTTTGATGCTCTGTTTTTCTTACGGAGCTTTGCTAGAGCTTCTGACACAGTGAATGGAAGGTGCCCTTTAGCTTTGATAAGCTGGAGAGTTGGTCATATCCCTGTGGAATATAACTTGAATAGCACAGGCTAGTGCAAATGTGATCTAATATAGCAATAATCCATGCCTGGGTGTGGGTAATGCTGGATTTATCCATGGTTGGTGTGGTTTGGTCACGAGGGTGAAGCCCGAGTGGCCAAAGACAACAGTGGGTAAATCCAGCATTACCCACACCCAGGCATGGGTTATTGCTATTATACAACGACATTATCTAAGAAAAAAAAATACTTACTTAGTTTTCTTAAATAATGGCATTGTATAATGCCTCCTTGCTGCCCTTCCGCAGCTGTCTGGTATTCTGTGGCAGTTCTGATGTACTGCGCATGCGTATGCTTATGCAGTACATCAGAGCTGTCAGTGGAAGCAATGGAGAAAGCAAGATCTCCGTTGCTTTTTACAAAGTGTCTCGCTATGTTAAAGGAGTTAAACATAGCAAGACAGCTTTAAAAAAAAAAAAAGCAATGGAGAATCTCCGTTGCTTTTTTTAAAGCAGTCTTGCTATGTTAAACCCATTTAACATAGCAAAACGGCTTTAAAAAAAGCAACAGAGAAAGGATCATCTCCGTTACTTTTTTTAAAGCTGTCTCGCTATGTTAAACTCCTTTAACATAGTGAGACAGTGTCTAAAAATCAACGGAGATCTTGCGTTCTCCGTAGATGTAAAAAAACACTTATACTAATGGAAAAAGTCTGGGCGACCGGACCTTTTTCCATTAGTATAAGTCTGATTTACAACGTGCACGCTGACCAATCAGCATGCACGTTTTGGAATATTAATGGGGGGTCATTGTATATTAAATTTATTTTACTTGACATTTGTTAACTGGTTTAATCCAAGTGGGCATAAGCCCATTTTCGGTGGAGACCCAAGAAGAAAAGCTTCCAATATCATTCATACTATTTACACGAACCTCAGAATTTATCATGAAAACACAGTTAAAACAGAATCAATACTATTGACAGAAATGAAGAACTGTTCATTTTTACAGGAAGGAGAAGGGTCTCACAGACACAAACTCAGAACCCAAGTTACACATTTTACATTCAAAGGACAGTCATCAGTCGTTGTCAGAGTCAGATCATACAGGGTTCAAGGTGATGTCAAAATAAATTAAAAAAACACCTGCTAAAGATACAAAGTCAGAAATGTTTGCCAGACAGTCACCTGGACCCTAGCAGACACTGTGTCTGAAACTTCAAGAAAAAAATATTCTTCAGTGGACATAAGAGATCAGGGAGTACAAACTCTAGTACAGCATCTGACAGCTGACCAGATACAAAACAATTCTCTACCCTGGTTGAGTATAAATTGGATGAAGAACACTTTGATCACAGCTCTCCACTGAGAATCATTTCTGGAACAATTTGTATTTCAGCACTGACAACGATTTAGCCTTTTTGGGCTATTCATTTTTTCTTTCTGTGGTTTAATGACCATAGAATTAGATTCCCCCCTCCCCACACACACACATGCATCATGGGTGCAAAGACAGCACCCCCCCCCAGGCTACAGCTTCAACTTTGTTTATTCAGGTACAACAGATCTTATCTTGACCATATGCAGTGAATCTGTTACGGAACCCTTACTTTCTGCTTCAGACGCTACTCGTAAAAGTGATGTTCAATTAACTGGAGAAAATGCCTTCTATACCAAGTATGGTAGACTTGTTTATGTAATGGCAAGGATACAGTGCAACATTATATTCTTACTTATATCCTTACTACTTGACCTCTCCAAGGCCTTCGACACTATCTCACACAGCCTGCTCTTATCCAAACTGTCACAACTTAACCTCTCTCCCTCCTCCATAAATTGTTTCTCCAGTTATTTATCTAACAGATACCAAGCTGTAATATGGAAAAAGGCCACTTCCTCTTTCCTTAGTACCCCCACTGGAGTTCCCCAAGGATCTATTCTTGGTCCCCTCCTCTTTAATATATTTATAAACAATTTCCATAAATCTATTCCATTTGCAAATATCATCCAATATGCAGATGATTCTACCATTATCTGCTCTGCCACCACTTCCTCTCTGCTCCAAAAACTCACTCAGGAAGCTCTCTCAATTACTGAACATTGGAAGAAAATAAATCACTTAGCTCTCAATGCCTCCAAAACAAAACTTATGGTATTCACCCCCTCCAAATCCACTTCCTTCAATATAAACTCTCTCAATTACCAGCCAAAATAACTTACCCTTGGAACTGGTATCTGAAGCTAAGCTACTAGGTGTTCAAATTGACAACCGGCTTAATTTCAACTCCCATCTACAACTTAACTTTAAAAAACTCATCAAAAACTTGGTATGCTCTACCGTCAGAATCAGTATCTTAATAGCTCCTCCAAAATCACTCTCGCTTCCTCCTTTCTTATCCCCTCTCTTCTCTATGGGGCTCCATTACTGACTAATCTTCAGATCTCTTTAAAGAACCAGCTTTCCTCCTGCTATAACAAAATTGCCAAATTCGCTAATAGCCACAGATCCTCCACCCACCACTGTTCCTCTCTCCATAAACTAAATTGGCTCGAACTATCTAATTATCTCATCTATATACAGCTGACTTTAGCTCATAAGCTCATTCTCAACCCCTCTCTTTGTCCCTCCCTGTCTTCTGCCTTTAAAATGCACCTACCAAACAGAGTCTTAAGGTCCAGCAATCAAAACCTACTGGAAGTTCATAAACCATCTTATCCCCCAGGTAAACACTTACTATCCTTTAACCTTTCCAGTCTCTGGAACTCACTCCCACCATCCATTTGTACCACCTCTAACCACTACATGTTCAAAAAATATCTTCACACATATCTAAGGTCCCAATGGGATTGCTCTTGCTCCCACCCCTCATAAATATATGACATCTTGCCTCCTTTATGTTTATGATACCGAACTTTACCTATCTAAGCTTGTGTTCCTTCAGAATAACCACTCTATAATCGTACTGTTATGTTCCTTCTGCATAACTGCATAACTACTCTGTTATGTAATTCACGTTACTTCTCAGCTCATTTACTTCACATTAATCCTCATTGATTGTATTGTTTTGAATGCTTTTGAATTTTGAGCTTAAATGTTTTTATCTACTACTTTTGTATAAATTTTAGCAATTCTTGTGTATGTACCTAATTTTGTCTGTGCTGGAGCTTTTCTCCCCAGGACTTTTTATCTACTACTTTTGTATAAATATTTAGCAATCTTGTGTATGTACCTAATTTTGTTTGTGCTGGAGCTTTTCTCCCCAGGACTCCATTGAAAACGGGTTCTTTTTGGCCCAATGGACTATCCTGGTAAACCAACTGCAAATAAATAAAATAAATAAATAAATATTCCCTGACAGGATGGATATATTTTCTGTTGTCTTCATAATTCATAAGTTCCAAGCAACAACTCCCTGTATCGTAACAGGCCTCCACTCCCTAGCAGAGACCCCCATCATCACAGCATCAAAATAACCCCCTCTGTGCTGGGCACATCCCATCCTCCCCTGCTTGCACGTTAACAGATCTCCAGTCACCATTCTCTCTCTCACTGCCACCACCAGCACATGTTTTAAGTAGTGAACTTTGCAAACTCTTCCTGAATAATATGCCAAACGTCTACAGCTGATCAAGCACAATTTAGCTAAATTTTGATCATCATTAATGGTGGGTACCTGGAAGACATCTGACAACATTAAACATTTTGAAATAGCAAACACCTCAAAGCTACATCAGGCATTGGACTGGCAAACCCAATGAAACCAACCAACATAGTAAGAAATTTCCAGCAAATTCCCAAAGAAAAATTTAATCCCAGATCACAGACATGCTGAATTGAACAGCTGAAAAAAGCGCCACCAGTTCGGACTTCCTTTTTCAAATGCAAACATAGATTCAACTGATAAATGGAGCGTCAACAACCAGCTGTTTTGAACCATGTCTGCTAATATAAAGTCATATGGGTACCACTCAGATCCATAAAACACAAGAAGTGAGGCTCCTATTTCTTGTCTGGTCACTGTGATGTAACAGACTGGGGGATCAGCTAAAGTATGCATCAAACATTAGTGTACCACTTTTAAATCACAATCACTGTTTATTATTTCCCTGACATTATTTATTTTTATTTATTTCCATTTGTTAACCGGGAAAGTCTGACTGGACAAGTCCTTTCTCAGCAGAGACCCAGGGAGAAAAGCTGCATGTTTACGAACAACAGTATTACAATAGTTGGAGGATACACAAATAACATTCACTGTAGTTAATATATACACTTTTGGAAGTGTCATGATACACAAATTTCATACACTTGAGTTAATATATACAATTCTACAGTTTTGGGAAGGTGTTACGATACTATAAAATACAGATTTTATTTATGGAAGCAACTGTATACAGATTTACAAGTTTGGTAACTAGGACAGTCCATTGTACATACAAGTCTGAGAGATATAGGACATTTCTTAAATTAGGTAAGTCGGAGTGATAGACAGGAAGACTAACAAGGAACAAGTTGATTCCACTGTGGAGGTACTGTGGCCTGCACTGTGGAAAGGCTGATAGAGGAAGGAGAGAACAGTCAGTTACTGGTTACAGTCAGTTACTGGTTAATAAATGTGAAATACAGTACCGGAAGGAAATTAGAAAACTTTTTTTTTTTTGTTTTTTTTTCTCTCAAACATCTTCACTGAGTCATTGCCTGTAGTGCAGGGCAAATTCACACACACACTAAAGCAGTCACCCAAAATTAGAGTAGTGTTATGCTGAGGTTTGGTCCTAGTCAGGAGTGGCACAACAGCAGAGCCATGTATCGGCCAGGTGGGCTTTTAAGGATTTTTTGAATTGTGTTATTGAGGTTGTAGCTGTTAAGTTGGAGGGTAAGGAATTCCATCTTCTAGTTATGAAATCTGAGTAGAGGGATTCACCTGCTGTATTATTTGCTTTAGTTACATCCAGGAGGAGTTTATTATTGGAGCGTAACACTGTGTTACTGGTGTAAGGATGAAGTAGGCTTTTTACAGCAAGGCTTTTTTCGGGATGATCCAGAATTTTATGGGCCAGAGTAAGTTGGTTTTAAGGATAAGCTGTGGTAATTCTAGCCATTTAAGTTGCTTTAGGGGTAGGGCTATGCAGTGGTGAAACCTACAGGGAGAGTCAGTGTCATACCTAGCAATTGTATTGTAACATGGCTCTAGTTTAGCAATGTCAGTTTTTCTTAGGATTACTGACAACTGGAGAAGCATAGGTAAGTGTTGAGAGGATGTGTGCATGTGCTACTGTTTCTTTAGTTGTTCTTGTAAGAAATTGGTCATTTCTGTACCGGACACCCAATTTTTGTGGACCTTCTTTAAAGGTATTGGAGATGTGAATAGCAAATCTCATATTACAGTCGATTTCGATTCCAAATAGTTTAGTGAGTGACAGGTGAGATAACTGTATTATTTTTGGCTGTGATGTTGAATGGATCATATGGATGGGATGGTGTAGTACACCTAGTTGGGCGGAAGAGCAGTAACAGTTTTATTAGGGTTAATAATAAGCTGCTATATAGAGACCCAAGATTCGACAGAGAGAAAGGAGGCTTGTGTTAGTGAATGAAGTTCTTGAAGGGAAGAAGAAGCACATATTAATGTCGAGTCATCTGCGTACTAGATGACTGAAGCATGTAGTATAGAGGTTTGAAGGTTGTTAGTAAAAATATAGAACAGTAGCAGCCCAAGGATGGAGACTTGAGGAACACCTATAGTACCTGGGAGTAGAGGGGGAAAGGTCTTTCTGCCATAAAACTGCTTGCTGTCGACCTGATATATGACTTTGAAACCAAGCAATAGTAGGTTCACTGAGATGTAGATCTAACAGGACCCCAGGGTGAATTTCATATCTCCCATCCAATCGTCAAAGTTCCTTTTGAAGAAGGCCAAAGAGGCACTCTGCTTGATAAGTATGGGCAGTCTATTCCAGAGTCTGGGGAGTCTCTGGGTCAGGTGCTATGAAATGGCTGAAATCCATGTTGTGCATTAGACAGGAGTTTGTGAGTATTAAGGTGCTCCATGATTTGTGTATGTATGCACCTCTCTAGGATTTTAGATAAGGGTGAAAGAATGACGATGGGACGATAATTTGACAGTTCTCTTGAATTACTTCCTTTGTGGAATGGAATTATATGGGAAATGTTCCCGACATCAGGGACTAGATTTTCAGATATAGATCTGTTAATCAGAATGGCTACAGGGTAGGCTACTGCATCTGCTGCAATTCTCAGAAAATCAGCTGGTACTTTGTCTGTGGTTAATGTTATGGGTTTTCATTTTTTTGTATTTTTTTAATCATGTTAATAAGTACAGCTTCTAGGATGAACTCGTTATAGTTGCTATTTGGTTTAGGTGGTTCTTTGGGGATGGGGGATGCTTGAGGGCTGATTAGAGAGAAGACAGATTATGTGAAATGTTTGTTGAATTGTGTGGCTATATTATCTGAGGAGTTTGTTGTGGTTGGGGGGGGGGGGTATACCAGCTTTACCAGGTAGGAGAATGTTATTAATGGCTGACCAGATTTTTTTTTTAGCGATTTAGATGCTTTTGTTTTGTATACTGGGATAGTAGTTGATCTTATCCTGTTTGACTAAATTTTTTTGCTTTATTTTTAGCTCTAGGTATAATTGTTTAGAGGCTTGAGATCCTGTTTTATGTCATTGGTCCCAAATTTTGTCTCTAGTTTTCAGTAATGATCTAGTGTCTTTGGTAAGCCATGGTGCAAATTTGGACTTAATTCTGATTGTTCTAGGAAGGGCATGTGAGTCTAGTATGCCGAGAAAGGTAGAGTTAATACTTTGACTGCTTCACTAAGGTTGAGCATCTTAAGTGGTCCCCAATCACAGCTTTTTAAGAATTTTATTATTCTTTTTTTTTTTTTTTTAATTTTCACTGGCTCTTGATTTACCATCACCAGCCAACCAACCAATCAGAAGATGCAACTTTAAGAGGATAAAATAACCAGGAAAGTTACGCATATATACCTGACATCAGCCATACGAGAGCAAACAAGTTAACTAAAAAAAAAAAAGAAGCTGGCAAACTAGGTTATACACAGCACTCGCAAGCCACATGCAGCCTCTGCACCACTTGTTGTACAGCCCTGTTTACTTAACACTGGAAGCAGTCTATACTTAAAAAAGCAATGAGTTCCAGAACTGCACATGTACACACACAGCATAATTGGCAGAGTAAGAATATGGGGAAGCCCAGACACATTACAGCTAGCTGCAATATTCAGATGGGTGTAAAATATCCAGGGTAATATTCTAATGGTAGTGTAACACGTTCACTAAAAACATTAGCAATTTAGGCATGGGACTAAATAAAACTGCCATTAGAAAATACCTTAATATGAAACAAGCACATGAATCAAAGAGTGGTAATTTTCTGAAGAGGTTAAAAACATAAATAAATAAATCTAGGTTTAGACAGAAACAAAGCCCGGGAGCAGTGGCATATTAACTACACCTTGATTCTGGACAGTTTTCAAAGCATGCCCCACAAACATACACTTTTTTGGGATCACACATAAATGCTCATTCTTTTAGATTTACCTTCTGATTTCAAAACCCTTCAAACTGGTGTCATTTTTCTCCAATAATATCCATATCCATCAATTATACACACTTGACTGTGACTTAAAGTATCATCTGCTAAGAGGTAACCTGTATCTGGCATAAATGGCATTCTCCGACCCATTACTCATCAATTTACTGCACATTATCAAGTCAAATAGCATCAGAAATACTCCGTCTAGAGATCTAAACATCTGTAACATCAACAGAATGGTTTGGTGTGATAGGTATATATCTCACACAGGTTACCGCTCCTCTGGAATAGACTCTCCAACTACATAAAACAAAGTTCATCCCTGTCCATATTCAGGCACAACATAGATTTATGGATGGGAAACAGAAAATTTACACCAGGACTGCCCTCTGTACTAGTAAATGACTTGGGCAACTCCTAAAAGCTTTTTCCCATGCATTGGTCCCTTCAAATTTTCTATGGTATGATCCCAGTTATCCTCCTTAGGGGTCATTACAAACCATGGGATGGGTAAGGCCATCTATAACCAAATGGGTTAGGTTATTCTGAGCACAAAAAGGGAAACTGGCGAAGGTTAAAATGGCCCATAAGGCCAGCTAGCCTAGTAGTTGCCTATGAACAAATAGCATAAAAAGTGACAACAATAAAGTATTCAAACTCGCTTTACACAAATTCACACTTACCCTACAAAGTCAGCCTAATCATCATTTGGCTGATTTTGGATGTCATGATCAGGTTTCTCTGCATTCAATTATAACTTCACTGTTGAAGGTGCAGACCTCAGATGTGTGACAGTGGTAAAAACAAAAAACTTAGTTCACATAAATACACCCTAGTCCTGCAAAACTAGGCCTGTTTAAATTGAGCAAACAAGATGGTAAATTAGTTAAATTACCTACAGACAAACGCCACCCCTAGTTACAACCACTTTGCTGTGTATCTCATCTGATTGCAATAAAAAGACAATACATCTGAACTTCTTGGCACAAAATCTGGGACCAAACAAACTATCAATAACTCAATAAGTAAACAGGATAAAAGACCCAGTATTAACAGACTCAGGGACATATTTCTCTTACAGACTTAAAAAAATATATTTTCCTGAAGAACAAAGTCTGCAACTCAAATTTATCATTTAGAGACTAAATTCTCAAAGGTTTGTCAGCAACAAATTGCAATTAGCAACAGAAACAAATATGAGCATTAATATGACATTAATTGCTGGAATTAAAAAACAATTTTATATATATATATATATATATATATATATATATATATATATACACATATACACAACACACACACACACACACACACACACACACACACACACACACACACACACACATCTATATATACATACACACATTATTTATATATATTATATACACACACACACACACACACACACACACATACATATATCTCACAATATCAACACCCGAATTCACTGGTACTATACAACACTCATTTAATAGCATTAGGACTTTCTGTTTATACTATCCTAATAAATCAAAGGTAGGCAAAAAGCAGAAATGTGCCAATGGTACAGGATCACTGCAGTCCTTATATTTAAATACATAATTATAAAAAGTATTTTACTTATTTGAAAAAATATTTATTTATTTAAACTAATATAACAACACCTAAATTATAAAGCGTGCTTGCTTACATTGTTGGCAGAAGAAATATGCACAGGTTAGTACTTGCTTTGTCATTTAGCAGTTTAAGAGTAAAAATAAATACGTTTTTCGTACAGGCAGTGGCAGTTGTTCAGCATTTAGGTTAACTAAAATAAGTAGGCAGCGCTGAACATACAACTATTACTTGTTCAGAGGTACTCAGTGGCTAGTTAGACATCGTCACCTCTGGAGCTGTGGGCCTCTGGTAGCCACCCAAATCTCCCTTATTATACCACTGTCCAGGAGCAGATAATGGACAGCAATAATTAAAACAAAATGAAAAACTGAAGATAATTAGAAAAAAGGGCCCAAATTAAGGAAAAAATAAGCAGCTTTGGCACTAAAGGAGGAAAATAAAGCTGTTACAGGTATGCGACTGTACCTCAGACTGAGGAAAGTACCCAACTTAGAAAAGAAAGGGAGAAATACTGTGGCTTATTAACAGCGAAATAAGAAACACAGGTGAAAAAAAAATAATGTTCAAGACTTGCTAAGAAAAATAATGGAATTAATAACTTCAATATGAGCATTACTGTGGATACTGATTATTTCTTTCAAGATGAAAGACTTCTGGAAACTCCTAAAAACAAAATTATGAATGCATCAATGGGCCTGATGAGATCTGCCCCAAATAAGAAAAATTGAAAAGTAACACTAGTTAAATATATCAAGCCACATAAAAGGGTAAAGTGCATAAAGACAGCAGAGGGCCAGTGTGGTTCTATTTTATAGTTATAAAAAAAAACTCGTACCAGACTACCAACTGTCAGTCTGAACTCTGTGAAGGGAAAATTATAATCATAGTTCAAGGAAAGAAGAGAAAGGAAGTGAATGGGGTGCACAACTCAAAGCATGGATTCACAACATAAAATCATGACGGATTAATCAATTTTTTGACCAAGTTACCAAAGTGGTTTCTATTAGTAGTACTCTTAGAATGCAAGCTGTGTGCATACTATGAAAAGTATTTCATAAATTGTTTTTTTACTTCAGTTACTGGATTTGGATTATAGGTAAATTATTAGTTGCATGGATTTTGTAATGTACAGAAACCAGTTAAGTCATAGTACCGTGAAGTAATTATTAAAGCCATTAGCAACAACAAAGTACCGGCCAGACAACAGGACATTAGTAAAGTTTTCAGTTAGAGAGACTAAATCATAAGCTACTACATAGTTTGGTATTCTTTTAATGCCTGTGTAGAGAGGAAAGAAAAAAAGATGACACTGCAAAACACTTAGAAATAAAACCAGATTTTTGTGCAGTGTAGACAATCTAATGCAGGAATTAAAACATATGTAGCACGAGTAAAGAAAATATGAAGGCAGACAACATGGAGACGTTGGAAAAAATTTCCATAAACAGTACAGCTGAAATATAAACGAGAAGAGCACACAATTGACAAATATGTTAAAAATCAAGAAACAAAATGCAATATCCTCAAAGCAAAAGACAATAAGTCAGCAAGCAGGGAAGGAGCTGAAATCTAAAAGGATATGGCCAGGAAAATACATAAATAAAATAATAGTTACTCTAACCACAGTCAATTAGAATGATTGGTACTGTGTGTTGCTTTACTGATGTAAACTTGCGATGAAATAGGATTAAAGCAGTTCAGATCATGATGTCAGAAATAAAGTGCAATGCAAGCCACACCAAGACAGCAAAACAATTCAGTATGGATATTCTTAAGGAAGAATTTATGCACACAAAAGTTGAGGAGAACACACTAAAAATGTTTGCTCTGGAGAAGAGTTCATTAAAGTGGGATTAATTAAAAAAAATGAACTAAACGATACCAATAAGAAACCATTTGAAATTAAAAACAGAAATGATGGATTACTCTAGTGAAATATAAGGAAACATTTTTCCTAGAACTGTGGATGAATAAACAGCCTTTCTAATGAGAAGTGGATTCAAATACTGGGAATTAAAGAAAGGGAAATGGACAGAAAAAATCATTTTCTGTGATGGAAAAAATATGAACCTATAATGTTGGTTACAGATTAACTTCTCAACAAGGAGAGGAGAGAACCGGGCTCTATATGGGTTAAGCTGTTTTTATCGGACACCACAGCTGAGGGTAAGTCATTAACTCACATCAAGTTTATATATTCCTCTCTTGCCAAATGTGAAGCATTTCAGCATCTGAAGCTAGTGTGGCTATGTCATAACTGAAAGAAAAAAAAAAAGCAAGAGGTTTTGAGGTTTTGTATGAATTTAAGAAAATGCAGGAACAATCTGTGACATTTTTATTGGCCTTTCAGAAAGAAACATTCCAGTCATGCAGTCAAGGACTGTGCAATATTATGCACGGTCATCAACAAGGCCGCAGAAATGCCTTGTTGCAAAAGAAAGATAACAACAACAAAAAGGCACAGCACCATGTGCAACCTACTCCCAGAAGGCTCTGGGTTACCAACTGAAAAACACAATACAGGAGCATCGGGGAACAATGCAATTCAAAATGCAATTATCTGAGGTACTGAAGAGAGACTTGGATTTATGCAGCAGGAAAACTGTTAAGTGGGCATATCATCTCAAATTTCAACACAGTCAGAATTACCAGTCCCTGAACAAGACATCCTCAGCTTATGGTTACTACAACAGTGGAAGAAGAGGGGACAAAGCCTGAAACAGCAGTGGAAGTCCCACTGAAAATATCTTACATAGGGAGGTCAAGCCATATATATGCTGAACGAGTAGTAAAGGCATACATTATGCTTCACAGTAAATTTGATGTTGATTTTCAATGCGGGGACTGTAAACTACAGAAACACAGATTACTGAAACAGCAGACAAGTTCCTTGTGTGTGTTGTTAATGAAGCAGAAGAAAAATAATAATAATTATGTCTACCTTCTAAATGTTCTACATCTACTATGTCAGTTTGTTATATGCCTGTCCTAAAGAATGAAATGAAACGTCTCCAAGCATGCATTCATACAGTTGAAACCATCATGGCATGCTCTCACATGTCAACTCGGTAAATTCTCACAGGGTAACAAAATTAAAAGCTGCTTGCAAATACAAAGGGAATTAGCTAGTTCAAAGCTAGCACCTACACTTCAAGTCTTACCATCTCACAAACACACACATACACACAGGGGAAGTTACATAAAAAAAAATGATGCAACAGATACACACAGATCCTATGTGGACTACACTGACACACAATACTTGAAACAGTTTTGGTTCTGATAAAAGTACACTCAAAAGATGTGTTCTGCAAAGGTCAAAGAAACCCTTAGTGTTCCTAGGTACATAAACAATGTCTGTCAACATAAATTACGCAGCACTCCATTTCTTCCAGCCCATTTCTGGCAAAGAAAGAGAACAAATGTGACCAGCCACCTGGGGTACTGCAAGATGTAATCTAGGATGTAACAGACACACTGCCAAGTTGTCGTTGTCTAATCTTTATGAAACAGGACTGCACCACCACAACACCCTGCACAGTTACTATTCCTACACCGATAGGAAGGTTCACAAAATGCAGTGAATGGCTTCCTTGGTGCTCAGTTTACATATGTAAGGCACAGAAGCTGCATCACTCCTTCCTAATGTATGAACATGCCCAAGACATATATAGTGTGCGCACTGTATACAACTGAAAAGAACACTCTAATAAACAAACAAACATTTATAACAAATTGAATTAGGAACCACAAGCATGTGTCATATACACCATCATCATACACTATTCTGCTGTAGAAGGGAGGTATTTCTATTTTATTTTATTGCCAAAGATGTTTCCCTCCTGTATTCTTATAACTGCAACCTACTTCACATATTCACTGTAAAAAAACAAACAGTCAACTAGGTACTGTAAGCAATCATATCTGATGATGTAGCAATGAAACCGTAGCATATATGAAATACCCTTACATCTGACAACACAACTTCATATTGTTTTTTCCAGGATACTTTGCTACTGTAGGCAAATTCCTGGCCAATGTCTAATACAATATCTCACACTATATCAATAGGGCCATAGTAACAACATGGAGGGGGGTGTGTGTGCAAATATTGCTACTTTACAACAAAGAAAAAAAAATATCTGTTCACAGTACAGCTGCTAATGAATATAATGTTAAATTACAACATCTAAAAAGAAGTCACAAGCTCTAACCGTTCTGCTTCAGATTAGGCATCTAGTATAGCACATAAAACTAAATCTGGTTCTCTCACTCTTATTTCTAGTTATTCTGAATGCAATAAAAAATGTTGTTGTAACGTGAACTCCATTGAAAAAGGGGAACATATAGCTCAAGTGGACCATCTCTGTTAACATATTAAATAATACACATTAAATAAATACAAAAATCCACCCAAATAATCAGTGACAGTCTAGCTGGCTTGCATTTCACATATACAACTAATAATGCAGAGATTGTATAAATGCAACAAGTAGGCGTATGACAGAAGCAAATCGACGCACCAAATCTAGCTGGTTTACAGTTGAACATAAACACCTGCCCTTCTGTAAATATGTTAAGAATGACCACACAGTTGATGCATCATACACCGATGATGCAACACATTTTAGGATACGCAATCCATAAGCAACAAAAAAAGCAAGATTAAACATAATTCTGTGTCTGAAATACTGATCAAACTGCTTACTGATAACAGAGTATTTAATACAATTTGCGGCAGACACCTTTTTTTTTTTTAAAGCATACCGAGTGTTCATCCCAGTCTAGCAAAATATATCATATGTTAAGAAATTAAGAGCATTTTTTTCTAATAACTTACTTACAGTAAACATTCAACTGCTATTGTAGCTCTCAAATTCTTTGCTCAAGAATCAGAGACAAAATCAAAACTACCGTTGAACAAAGACCCCAAATTAGGAATATTTTTAAAGTATTACTCCAATTTACGTATGAAAAATTAAAACATATTTTGTATCACACTTTTTTTTTTTTCAGAAAATAAGAAATGTAAAACTGAAAGGAAATTCACCCCAGGGATCACGTCAGTCGCCCTGCTAGACAGGGGTCCAGGAAAGTAAACAATGTGGGAAGAAATAGCCAGGGAATTGTTATGGCTAGGCTTGTATAGGCCCTAGGGCTGATAGCCTAGTACCAACCTATGAACCTGAATGTCTGTTGTTACCGACAGTCAGCCTCAATAATTTATCAAAAAAAATATACAAGGAACAAGGGAAAAACCAGGGTGCAAAAATCAGGAACAACTGTGAGATGCTGCCTTCTCATTTTAATAAGAAAACAACTCAACAGGGAACAACATGGAACAGGAGAGTCAAGAATTAAGCCAATTATATAAAAGAATGCATGCCACAGTGGAAAACTTACACTTTACTATAACTTTATTTCTCAATATACATAATAATTCTTACAATTAGAAAGGAGAAAAGTAAAGTATACAATAAAACTAGGAAATGGGAGTAAATAATCTTAGGAACAAAGGTTCAGTAACCAATACGATGGTACAACCACTACTTTCAACATTTATTTAAAGCATTTCTGTATACTGAACTTGTGTACGTTTTTCCTTGAAAGAAGGCGAACTGCCTTGTACAATGCAGCACAGTGCCTCCAAAACGTATGGGTGAGAAATTAATAATGCTAGCAAATTGATGTATGTTCAACACACAACAAAATGTCTCTAGATATCTAGTACAGCTATACACCTCCAAACATGCCCCCATAAATATTATGCATATAGCTTTTACATTTTCAACATCCAGAAATTTGTCAAATCATATAAAATTATATGATGTCTGATCATGACATCAGATATTCAACAGTTGCCACCTAACAAATGAAAAAAAAATGTATAATATTACTATATATTCCACTTAAGATGACTCTAATCTGACACTGATGCTAACCAGATAGAAATAAATCCTCCCTTCACAGAAATCACCATTTGACCATTTACTCTGTAACAACAGAATAGCAAACACTGTCCATTTCTTTAGTTTTCTTGAAATAACACTTCTAAAAATGATTACTCACAAAGAAAAAAAAACATTACTTTGTACAATACTTTATGTTCTATAGTTCAAATTGAATTATGTTATCAGGCCGGAAGTTGTCTAGCCAAAATTGTACAATGATCACAACATTCACTTTAGACACAGCCCATCTGCAATGTAATCTCCAAGAGCATAAACAGATAAAGTAATGCACAGCATGCACAAGCAGGAAGTCTACATAATGCTAAGACAAATACAACATCTGCAAGTTATCACAGAGAGAGTGGTAATACGTATCTAAAGTTTTGAAAAAATCTTTTCTTAATTCATTTGGAATTTCATTTCAATAAAGTATAAGGACAACCAATTCTACTAGAAAGACTATCATACAGGGGTTAACAGTATTTCAGAATAAACAGCACTACCCTATAAAGTCTCGCTAATGCAAACAATGTAACAAATATTTATGTCCAAGATAGTGTATAAAATACAAATAAATGACTCAATGAATAGTTCAAAATTAAAGGTAAAGGCAAATATAGGTCAAACAAAAAAAATTTGGTTGTTCACTGCAAAAATAATGTATAAATAAACACATATGTGCACACACACGTAAATATAAACATATAAACACCTGTGTGTGTGTGTATATATAGATATGTATTACATACATACATACATACATACATACATACACACACACACACGTATATGTACGTATGTCCACACATTCCTTTCTCTGTACACTTTTAAAGAAATTGCAACAGTGTGTACTGCATTTTGTGACGAAAAATGAATCACACGTGAGAAGCTGAGCGTGACGCAAGAATCTCTGAAAATGTGTATCCCACACTATGTAATGTAACATTCACCTCGACCCACTTCTACATTTATCATTATGAATCACAACTCACATGTCCTTCAGTTGCATTATTCATTATATGCCTTGCACGGTAACACACACACAGAGATTATTACAGCCCTTTTACACCTGCACTGCACAAACGTACTTACACTCTTACTGTCATTTATGCAAGCAAGCAAGCAAATCCTGGTGTGAATACATGCAGCCAGCAGCCCATCGGTAATACCCCACTATAGCTACAGCAGTCAAGCATCATATACAAACCACATTACAATAATAAATAATCTGTCACAATGTTGTAGACTACTCCTCTATAGTACACAACATAAACAGCACCCCTCAAGAGTCAGAACTCGCTTACGTGGTACACATCTTTCCAAGGTACAGTGATCCCACCACCCCACTTATTCTCTAGTACTAAACAGCTCTTTTTGTCATCCACAAACACTGCATTATAAAGTGGCCACAGTGACTACAATACAGTCACAAGGATCTAAGCATCTCTAAGGCTTCCTGTGCCATCTCTGGGGGTAGGCATTTATGGCCAACCTTGTGAACTGGCACACTAGGTGGTCATCCAGAGCACCAGTTGTTGGTGGTACAGAAACTGTCTTGGAATACATGCATATAAATATTCCACACAGAGATTACTACAGACACGTTCATAAGCATATATGCATCCAGAGGCCTTTTCTGCAAACACTCCTTTAAAAACAGATACACTAAGTGTTAATACAGCTTCCAATCCTTGTCAGCTGCTGGGAATAAATATTCATTTTTCACTCTGGTGTCAGTGAAACTAAATGCTCTGTTTTAAACGTTCTACTAAATGAAAAAAGAAAATCTCTCACAGTGCAGTTAGAGAAAAATAAGATGCAAAAATTAATTCTAGTTAAATATAATCAAGTACATATAATGTCTACATCTTTGAAACTGACAAAGATCAAATGAAGACATCCACCTTGCTAAATATAAATAACTTCTGCTGTCCCTGGAGAATGATGCCACCCCCACCCCAGCTCTTGTTCTGTCACTGCCTACAAATATTTCTGGTACCACACCACTGGAAACAATAATCAGGTTTGGCACCTGCAAAATGCCTAATACCATCTACAGTACCATGATAAATTAATTCCTTTGGGCTTCTAAGTAATAACTAGAACACATATAACACTCCCACCCCATAAAAAGTCACCACAGCTGCTCCTTTTCTGCCTATGCAATAAACGTGCACAAACAAGTTGTATAACTTTTCTGTAAACAAGCAGCAACAACAGACAGCTTTTCTGAGTGTTTTATACAGTAATTGAGAATGCATGTATCTTGATTCCTTGGTGTGACAAGACATACAAGTATTTATTTAGCCCTACGAAGCAAAGAAATAATGCACTCCATATTACAATACAGAACTAAAATATCCCATACGACATTTCAGGCATCTACCAAGCAAGATGCATTTGGGCCCCCTACTAACCACCTAAATGCAGAAAGCCCCTGGGCACAGGGGCTCTCAATGGGATCACGTACTGATTTTTTTTTTTTTTTTGCTACAATGTAAATTACTGACAAACATGTACGATTTTTTGATTAATAAAAGTTAATTCATATAAACATCGCTCTCTTGTACTGTACATGTCGATATTGATTGACACCCTTTTTGAGCATTATGCAGACAGATTACACACTTCACATCTCTTCAAACCCCATCCTCCGGTGAGATCACAGGAAGCATTTGAACCAGGATATCCCTTTATAATTTACAGCAGCTTGCATCCATCCAGACCCTGGTTAACTATGAACAGGGAGTCTAGATGACCCAGTTTCACTCCATCCCAGCAACTGGTCAGCTTCTTTTGGCTCTCTAAATTCAAAGAAAAGGCAGTAGCCTGTGCAAACCCATGTCACAATTACAGGAAATCATAACATTGGCGTATGTCTGGAATCGCCTCAAAGTACTTTTTGTACATCTGGATTAGACTGCCAAAATAATTTGCAGTCCATGTGCAGGCAAATGCCATGGCCACAACATCCACATACCACTGTAAACTAAAACTGAAATCATCCAGTCTAAATCATCAAAAACGCACATTTGCAGCTTCCAAAACCCTCCACACAATATTATGTTTCAACGATGTCTACCCCCCCCCCCAAAAAAAATATAAACAAACAAAAATTAATAAAACGCCGGAAAATAAAGAGCAACCTTACCTGGGCACGCAGCTTGGCGAGCTTCTGTCCACCTCCCACGTCGCGAATAGGTTCATATGTACCGGTCTGCCTGAAGTGATGGTAACCGGTTTGGAAGGCTGCATATGAGGAGAAGGAGCAGACCCCGTCCGCTGAACTCCAGTCCCACCTCCTGTGCTACCCGCCGCTGCAGCCCCTACCGAAGCTACCGCTATCCCTCGCTCCGCCATACCGCAGCTGTTCGGGGATCACAGTGTGCGGTCGGAGAAAGCGGACTCGGTAGGGATATCTTCCCCTCTGTTTCTGTCCTGAGTTATTTTCCACTAGTATGTTGCTCGTTGTGACAAAGAATGAAATCTGGAATTGACTATAAATTAAACCACAGCCAGGAAACGGAAACTTCTCTCGCTCTCCACCACATAACAGCAGCAAACAGTACTGCATAAGCGCGTGCGCTTCCTTTGATTCCCCTCCCTTTACAAAAGGCTATGACAGAAGCTTTACTTTATGAGCAATGGCTGAACACATGAAATATGTCTGCATTGGTGGTTCAGTGGTAGAATTCTCGCCTGCCACGCGGGAGGCCCGGGTTCGATTCCCGGCCAATGCAAGTGATCTTTTTTTTTTACTTCGACATATCAATTTTGACAGAACGTTTAGCTGCGAAACGTTTGCAAATGCATATTTAAAAATTATTAGGTTGTTTCTGATACTCATGGAAGGTTTGCTAATGCGTATATAAAAATAATTATGTTTATTTTCTGATGTAAACATTATTTTCTTCCCGATCTACTCCATTATCAACCTACAATGCCTGAGGAGGAATACTAAGATGGGTTTGCAGCTCCTACTGTTGATGATTAGCGAGACATTGCCATAAAATCATAAAGTGTAAGTATTGCTTTAATCAGAAGCTACGAGGCATCAGTTTTCAAGTGATCATTTAATTCTGTTATATATTTACACAAACTGTTTGTTGTAGACACACACAAATATGTTGACAAGGATGATTTTTGTTGTTATCCTTATTTATCACTAATTTCTCAGGAAGGTATATCTATGTTTCTACCATATCCTTGCACCATGTAAAAGATAAAATGTTTAAATCTGTGTTTAGCTTTCTTGATTACTAATGCTGCACAGATTAAAATGCATATTAAATGGAGTAAATGCAAGCATCTTAGCCCCTTTGATTTTTTAAATTCAACTCTGCCCCTAACATATAGTCTGTCTGCATTGTTAAAATGATGAGCTTGAGTCTAACAAACACAGTTATCCAACCATATCTGAATTTGATCCAAACCTGAATGAAGGCTAACTGTAATCTCTAATGATCAAATTGTACTCCTTAGCTTGAGTAAGTCATCAGCATACTGAACAGATTTAGACAGATCACTGTAGCTGGTCATGTTAGTGACAAATATCACAAAAAAGCAGACCAGACACTGAATCCTGTGATACCTCAGCAGAAACCAACACTGGGATAATGTTCAGTTGCGCTCCCTAGCCCCACTCTGTAACATACTTTCTGATGTCTGTTTTCATTCTCTCATCAACTGATGGGCTTGGATTTGATGCTCGGATCTGTTTCCACCACTGCTAAAGTACGTGGCAACCTAAAACTCTCAAGCTTCCCCTTATCCATACTGCACCTACCCTAAGTTACTTCAGAGCTTGTTTGCTGCTTTATGCGAAATACATGGTAGTCCTTAGATCTCAAGCAGTTTTGAGATGAATGTATTCTTTGTATATTCCTAAATAATCTTTTAAGGTTTTTCTTCTCCTTAAGCGTTTTCTTAGCCCCTTACCTTTTCGCTGACTTAGCGACTTCAAAAATATGGTTTTTAGTCTTTCTTTTCCTTTGAAATTTCATACAGAGTGTAAACTGTGAAATTCTTGTAGTGAAATATTTTTAATAGTATTCACTTTCTGTACATTTGGTGTAGCTCTTGTCTACCATTGCTGGTATTTCGTTTCTTTCTTTTTTGTCCTTTATAAAAAAAAAGTCTAGTTTCCTTGCCTTTGTGGTAATTCTGATTAGTAGTTAATGTTGGTTATGGTTATGGCAGAAAAAGGCCCTGCAGGTTTTAAAAAATGTAAGTGTGGGCAGAGACTTCCTACGTCTGATGCCCATACTTTATGTGTTTACTGTCTTGGACCCTTACATTACATTCTAACCTTTTTGATTGTGTTAGAAATTTGACATACACATTTCTAACACAATCAAAAAGGTTCACAAGAAAATGGGAAAAATGTATAGAAACAAAAAATTAACAGACACTGCAAGAATAGCCATTGCTAGAACCTACCTTTTCTCCTCACTCTTATATGCATCCCCCATACTTACCAACCTCAAAAAGTCAGAACTAAGTAAATTAGAATCATGTTACAATAAGATTGCCAAATTTGCAACAGATTCCACACATTCAATCTATCACTGTCAATGCCTAAAAAATCTTTCTTGGTTGGAACCACCTCATGTTATGAACTATAACCAATTAATAATGGCTCACAAAATAATGCTCAATCCTGACAACATACCTTCCCTAAAAATCTTCTACAACCCTACTCTACCATTCATAGTCTTCGATCATCTAACATAGACTTACTCCAAGTAACCAAAATATCCAATACAGCAGGCAACTCTGTTTACTCTAACTTTGTTGCTAAAAATTGGAATACCCTTCCACATAGTATTAGATCCATAAATAATCTTAATCATTTCAAAATATCTCTCAAAAGACCCTTATTTGAATTCTGGCTTTGCACATGTAACACTCCATGTTAATTATTAACTTGGCACTACATATACAATTTGACAGTACAGAAAAACTCTGTTATTATACAATGACTCCCTATTAATATTCAAAAACATCATGCACACTGATTGGCCAGCCCAACCCATGTGACCGTTGTAAATCCCACAATATACCAATGGAAAAAGGTCCGGTCGCCCCAACTTTTTTCTGTTGGTATAAACTGCCCCAAAACCTTTTTTTTTTTTTTTTTTTTACAATTAAAAAATAAGAGAGAGAGAGAAAACAGAGCAACAGAGACTTTTTTTTCTCCATTGCTTACATTTCAAAGCATTGATGTACTGGGTATGCATGGGAATGCAAGTCCCATACACATGCGCACTACATCAAAATGAAGAAGCAGTATACCACAACTGGCGGAAGAACAGCAATGTGCTGTTATACAAAGACATTATTTAAGAAAAGTATTTTTTTTTCTTAAATTATGTCATTGTATAATAGCAATAACTGACTCTGTGATTGTGGTGTATTGAAGATTTACCCACGGTTGCCTTTGTTTAATTACTCAGGCTATACCACACCACGTCATCGGTTATTGCTTAAACATATCCCTTCCAACAGCACTACTTCTCTATAAGTAGTTACATTCCTAGCTGCAACTCTCACCACAGATGTATTACTAACTATGCACTACTTTGCCTAAGTGATTCTCCATACTTAATTTCCTAACTAATTTTATGGTTCTCCACATATATAAATTCAACCATATATTTGTCTGTATTGAAGTGTTTAAAGTCTTGTTCTGTTTGATACTATGTATATTTATTTATTTATTTATTTATTTATTTATTATTATTTTACATTTGTTGACCGGGTTTGTCCAACTGAGCTAAATAGCCCTTTTTCAGCAGAGGCCTAGGGAGAAAAGCTCCACATGTTCTACAGATTATCATTTACAAAAATAAGTAAACAATCAACAACTGGTTTACAGAAAATATTCAAAGCAACATATACATGAAAAACAAGGATTTACTACAGTAAACTAATCATTATGTCTGTCAAATTTAGAATCCTACATCATTCAGAAGGACTTACAATAGTTTTGTCACCAGACATGAAATCTTACATTATGCAGATAAGAATGTATGTAATGTGCTTAGGATAGAGAAGTTAATTAATATGAGACAAGGTCTAGGAAGTTAAAGAAAGTTACATAAGGTGAGACCAGATAGAGGTGTGCATATATTTTTGTTTTTACACTTTTATCCAGTAAATGTGTTAACATTAATTTTTTTGTCTATAATTTCTATTACTTGATGTGATGATTTTGTATGTAAGCTTAGGCTGGAGCTTTTCTCCCTGGGCCTCCACAGAAAATGGGCACTGTCCCAGTTGGAGCATCCCGGTAAACAAATGTAAAATAAATAAATACATTTGCAGGAAGATTATGCGATTTGTCATGGCTTTAACCCCAGAGCATTAGCTGAGAGGAAAAACAAATTGATTTTTAAAGGCTTGCAACATTCAGCTGTTGGAGAAGTAATATCTGGGGCTCAATCTCCTAAATCAGAAATTCTAAGTCTTCTTCTTGACCTTCCACTTTACCCTTTCAGGTCTCAGAAAAATCCACAAAAAATTCTAAATCAGATCTAAGCTTACCCTCTGATCCGAAACCTAGAAAGAGATATAAGCCGAATCCAATCTCACCCTTGGATCCGAAGAAGAAAAAGAGTAAAGTGATTCAGATGAGAAAACTACCACATCTAACCATTTTCAGCCCTACAGGATCTAGTCTCATTTATTTGCCAAGAAGAAGATATTCTCCTTCTGTGGTTCCGGTGCCCTCACCTTTTTTTGGAGCATCACAAACTCAGGTCCCCCTCTATTGTTTCCACTCATTCTTCCAGAAGTTTGACTGAAGAAGATGTGGAAAGAGTGGTGCAGAATATTCTCTCTGTGTGGAGTCAGATGTGTTCCTTTCCATCTCCTACTCCTTCGGGCCAGGACATCCATGCTTCTACTACACACTCACTGCAACTTCCTCCTCTGAAACTTTCAGCTGGTACAGAGCCCTTGGATCCAAACCATCTGACTCCATCTAACTCAGATCTGAAGATTGCTATATCTTCAGATCCAAAGTTTCCCATGAGTGCTCCAATTCTGTTGTAATCGGAAACCTCTTGGAGCTGAAGCTTAACTTTTTGATCTGAGGTATTGGAGTCGACTCCAAAATTGTCAGAGCCATCTCTGCACCTCAAAGCCTTGGGTTTGGATAGCTCGACTCCAGTTTCCACCTTGGGGGGATTACTTTTAGAACAGAGAGGGTCAACGGTCCAAATTCTTGTTCTTTCGGATCTGAGTTCTTCTCTTTCTCCAGGGTGGTCCACCTTCGGGATGTGAAGAGGATTTTATCTGCCCAAGTGGAACAGATGGATCCTAACCCTTCTTCAACCCTGATGTCTCTGCGCTCAGAGCCTCATCACTCTTTGCCACAAGGACAGCCAGTCCAAGAGAGTGTGAGAAAGCACTTGGACTCTCCAGAAGAATCAGTCACAGATGATACAAACTTTTATTAAGGTGAAGGGTCCCCACAGTCAACTGCTGAAGATGTCTCCATTGGAGACATTCTTGAAATCCTAAAGCAAAGAGGTGGTTGGATGCCCAGTAACCCTTCATCTGAGGAGTCTGTATTCCTGGCAGCTTTTGGTACTGGCCCATCTACTTCCTGGGTGACTCCATCCACTGAGGATCTTATTGAATTAGTCTCTCAGTGAGCATGGAAGGAACCTAACACAGTGGACCCTATACCTAGGAGACCAGACAAGATTATGGAAACACCTTCGTATAAACAGTTTTGGAGTAAAGGGGTACCCGTTGATGCCATAGTCATAGCAGCAGCCACCAAAAAGGAACTCACAGATGAAATTTCCAGTATTCACCCCCTAACAAGGCATCTAGGGCAATGGACAGATTTTGGAAGCGTGTTTATGTTTCAGCAACCTTTGCCTTATGGTTGCCAGATTATTTGACACATTTTACAAGGTTACAGAGTAATTTGATTAAGGAACTCTCAGATACCTTATCAAGATTCATTTCTGCAGAGGTCTAGTCATTTGTTACTTCTCAGATGGCTACCCTTCAATCTATTTCAAATTCTTCCATGAGGCTCATTTTGCATATAGCTGAAGGAACCTCTATGGCATTGGGTTCAGGCATTTCCATTAGGAGACATGCCTGGATGCACTTCTGTGATTTTGTGGAGCCCTTCAAGTCTTTGCTCATCAATGCTACCTTTGACAGTACATCTTTGTTTGGCCAAAAAGGGAAGGACACTTTATTCAGGTATGAAAAAGATGGAAAGATCCTGTCTGCCATGGGTATATATTTTTCCACCCCTCTGAGATCCTTTTATAGGAAACAAAGTGGTGGTTAGAGGATGTGGTTCAAGAAATCACAGAGTCCTTTCCAGGACACATGTGGAGGAAACTCCCCCAGGGGTAGAGGGGGAACTTCAATGGATGATGACACCCTGGTGACAGAGGTGGCCCCGCAAAACCAGGAGTCCAGAGATTCCTTCTTTGACAGACCTTACCAGCACTCCTGAAGGGAGGCTCAATTACTTACCTCTGGAGGTAATCGAGGTCGATTATCCCTGAACCAAAGAGCCTGGTTAGACTTAACAGAAGATACTTGGGTGCAAAGAATTATTTCTAGAAGTTATACAATACCCTTTTCAATTCCACCTTCGGTCTTATGAAAAAATCTCCAATGTTCCACCCCGTCAGAGAGAAGAAACAGCAATACAAATATGAAAGCTGCTAGAAAAAAGAGTCATCCAAGAGGTCCCACCAGACCATATCAAATCCCGAACTTACCCAAGATTCTTTTTAGTGCCAAAGAAAACAGGGAACTGGAGACCAATTCTGGATCTCAGCAACTTGAACAAGTCAGTTCAATGAACCAAGTTGCAGAAGGTTACGGTTCAGTCCATTTTCCCTTTTCTGGGAAAGAATGACTGGATGTGCTCGATAGAGCTTCAAGATGCATAGTACCACATAAAGATAAACAGATGATCCAGAAGGTATTTATGCTTCTGGCTGGGAGCCATTCACTACCAGTTCAGAACTCTACACTTTGGTTTCACCACAGCCCCCAGAGTATTCATCAAATGCATGGTGGTAGTAGCAACTCACTTGAGACTGCAGGGATTCTGGGTGTTTCTATACCTTGATGACTGGCTCGTTACCAGGCATCTGTTGATAAGGGCAAGAGATCAGGTTCTCCAGACTTGTTCTCATCTGGGGATAACCGTAAACTACAACAAGTCTCAACTAGAACCAACTAAAAATCTGGAATTTATAGGAGCACTGTTCAACACAAAGTCTATGATAGTTTCACTGCCTCCTTCAAGAGTCCAATCTATAAGATCACAGGTCAGAAAAATAATATGCAGTACCAAGATTTAAACCAGCTTGAGCCTTCAAGCTCTATGGTTGATGTCAGCAGCTATAATACTAGTGTCTTTAGCCAGATTTTACATGAGGATTCTACAGTGAATGTTAGCATCACAATGGTCGATACTTTACCAACCCGAGTCAACTCTGATTCGAATCACTCAGACATGCAAGAGAGATATCAAGTGGTAGATTCAGTTAGATCAGATTCTACACGGCTCTCCATTCATTCTCCTGCAGCCCAAGGCCATAGTGACCATGGACGCTTCCCAGTTGGGGTTGGGGTTGCATTTTCTGTGGGGAAACAGTCCAAGGCACTTTTTCCCTGAAAAGGCCAACTTGCACATCAACGTTTTACAGATGAAATCAGTGCTTTTAGCATTGCAAGCCTTTCAAGATGCTCTCCCTATCGGGACGATTGCAATTCAAACAGACAATATGTCAGTAGTTTGGTACATCAACAAACAAGGAGGGACCAGATCTTATCCCTTGTGTTGAGAAGGTCTCAGAGTGTGGCAATGGGAGATCTCCTCCAACTGCTTTTTTATAGCAATGCTCATTCTGGGGAAGTCCAGTGTGACAGCAAACAAATTGAGCAGATGCATTTGGCTACATTACAAGTGGTCTCTCAACAAGAAAGTGACAAGGATGATATTTCATCACTGGGGCCAGACTTGATGCGATCTTTTTGCTTATCCCCAAAACAACAAATACAGCAGCTACTTTGCCCTAATCCACCCACAGGGGGATCACAAAGGGATGTTCTGCTTCATGATTGGCCCCCCATTCTACTATATGCCTATCCACTAATCCTGCTAATTCCAAAATTCCTACAGAAAGCTGTCATGTTGAAGAGCAAAGTCAACCTCATTGCTCCTCTTTTGCCTCAACAGATTTGGTTCTCTTTCCTTTGGCCTGACTTACTTCACCAACCTTAGATTCTGGATCTGACTCCAGACCTCCTGTCTCAATCAACAGGTGTGATCCATCCAGACATATCAAGCCTCAAGCTGATGGCCTGGTTTCTCCAGCTCCATTGATAACTAGACAACTTATGCTCTCTCCTCCTGTCCGGCATATGCTTTTATCTTCCCACAAACCTTCAATATGTAAACTTTATTATTTATTTATTTATTATTTATTTAACATTTGTTTACCAGGATAGTTGGGCTGGACAGCTAGAGTCCGTTTTCAGCAAAGTCCTGGGGAGAAAAGATCCAAACAGTTACAGAGTACTCCAGTAAGTGGAAAAGATTTGTGTACTGGGCCCATCAAAATCATACTGAGCCTTTTTCAGCTCCTATACACGACATCCTTGAGCTTTTGGCCCTACTTTTTAAAGAAGGGCTAGTTCTTCAACCAATAAAGTTCAGCTGGCAGTGATATCTAACTTTCATGTTGGATTTGAGGGTTCCTCAGTAGCCTCTCACAAGTTGTATAGAGCTTTCATGTGAGGCACTGTACTTTTAAGGCCTCCATTTAAAGACCCCAGTCCCCCATGGGACCTCAACCTGGTACTGCAGGAACTTATACATTCCCATTTAGACCAGCAGCTGAGTGTGACCTTAAATATCTAACTTGGAAAATGTTTTTTCTAGTAGCCATTACATCTACCAGGCAAATTTCAGAAATTCAAGCATTAGAGTGCCTAGAGAGGAGTTGTGGTATTGTATGAGGAAGTCGGGAGTGTCAGAGAAGTATGTAAGAGTGGTACAGGATATGTAAGAGGGTAGTGTGGCAGTGGTGAGGTCTGCAGTGGGAGTGACGGATGCGTTTAGGGTGGGGGTGGGATTACATCAAGGATCAGCTCTGAGCCCTTACATATTTGCAATGGTGATGGACAGGTTGACAGATGAGATCAGACAGGAGTCCCCGTGGACTATGATGTTTGCAGATGACATTGTGATCTGTAGTGAGAATAGGGAACAGGTGGAGGAGACCCTGGAGAGATGGAGATATGCTCTAGAGAGAAGAGGAATGAAGGTCAGCAGAACTAAGACAGAATGTATGTGTGTGAATGAAAGGGAGGATAGAGGAATGGTGAGGATGCAAGGAGTAGAAGTGGCGAAGGTGGATGAGTTTAAATACTTGGGATCAATAGTTCAGAGTAATGGTGAGTGTGGAAGAGAGGTGAAGAAGAGAGTACAGGCAGGATGAAGTGGGTGGAGAAGAGTGTCAGGAGTGATTTGCGACAGACGAGTACCAGTAAGAGTGAAAGGGAAGGTCTACAAGAAGCTAGTGAGACCAGCTATGTTATATGGGTTGGAAACAGTGGCATTGACTAAAAGGCAGGAGTTAGAGCTGAATGTGGCAGAGTTAAAGATGTTAGGATTTGCACTGGGTGTGACAAGGGTGGACAGGATTAGGAATAAGTATATTAGAGGGTCAGCCCAGGTTGGAAGGTTTGGAGAAAAAGCCAGAGAGACAAGATTATGTTGGTTTGGACATGTGCTGAGGAGGGATGCTGAGTATACTGGGAAATAAATGCTAAGGATGAAGCTACCAGGTAACAGGAAAAGAGGAAGGCCTAAGATAAGTTTTATGGATGTGGTGAGAGAGGACATCAGGTGGTTGGTGTGACAGAGCAAGATGCAGAGGACAGGATGAAATGGAAATAGATGATCCGCTGTGGTGACCCCTAACGGGAACAGCCAAAAGAAGATGATGAAGCATTATCTTCAAAACCTCCTTACTTGATTTTTCAGAAGAATAGCGTTATGTTACAAACCAATGCATTCTTTCTTCCCAAGGTGGTGTCAGAATCTAATATCAATCAGTTTTCTTCCCCAAAGTTACTAACATAGGAGAATAAATTTTACATCTATTAGATGTTCACAGGCAATTAAGTTTTTACTTACAAAAGACATAAGAAAAACAGATCAATTATTTGTTTCCTTTGCAAACTAAAAATCAGGTAAACCAGTTGCCAAAGTGACTTTAGCCAAATGGATAACTGATTGCATGTCATTCATTTATAAAAAAATTAGGCATTGCCTTACCACAACTGGTAAGGGCTCATTCAACTAGATCAGTGGCAACTTCTACAGTTTTCATCTTCAGAGAGTCCATGGATGACATATGTTCAGCAGCAACTTGGGCTACTCACCATACCTTTGTTACTCATTACAAATTAGATCTAGTCTCCAGGCGTAAAGCATCATTTAGTTCAACTGTGCTCAGGAATATCCTTTCTTAGGGTCTACTCTGGAATTTAGGTACTGGGACCCTGTCCCATCAGTTGAGGAGAGAATGAAAATTGACATCAGATAAAAAAGTTATGTACTTACCATAACATTCCATCTCTGTTGTCCATCTTCATTTTTCCTCAACTTCCTGCCCGCCAACCCCCATCCATTTTCTATATTTGAACTGCTGGAAAAATGAGTTCTTAGAGGGACATTACTGTCCTTTATATTGAGCTCCATATATACTCTCTTTCTAAAATGAGTACATGCAATTGTTACACCTTTTTTGTTTATGCATAGTAAATATTGTCTTATTGGTAAAATCAGCAAACAAGAGCTAAGGTAAACTGAGGTGACTTAGGGTTGGTGCATTATGGGTAAGGGGAGGCTCAAAAGTTTTAGGTTGCCACAAGCTTTAGCAATGGCCGAGACAGATCCGAGCATAAGTTCCGAACCCATCAGTCGAGGAAGAATGAAAATGGACAACACAAATGGAATGTTATGGTAAGTACATAGCTTCTTTCTTTAAGAAGTAGAGATACTGGGGTACTTGATTCATGTGACCAAAGGGTTCTGGGCATTTGCAAGTAAACTGTTTTGATAGCAGCATGTTTGTGTTCCATTTTGTCATTGCTAAGGTATTATGTTTACTATGATATCTATCTATTATACTTCTAGTGAAATCTGTCTGGCAGACCAAAATGTGACAGTAGTGAGGACACCATTCGCCATGTTAACAGAAGAAAACAAAAGTAGCCCAAGTGAAACAGCTGGATTGGACCCACTCACCAAAAATAGATGACTCAGTAGTAAAAATCACAAAACCACTTTAATCGAATCAGTACATAAATCCAGGAACAAAATGGGTAAGCACTTTCATCTAGATAATCTAGACTTCATCAGACTTTCTAGGGAAAGCGCTTATCCATTTTGTTCCTGGATTTATGTACTGATTCGATTAAAGTGGTTTTGTGATTTTTACTACTGAGTCATCCATTTTTAGTGAGTGGGTCCAATCCAGCTGTTTCACTTGGGCTACTTTTGTTTTTTGGACTGGTTTGTACTTTTGTTTGACTTTAATTTTAACAGAAGAAACAGAATATGTGGTAGTTTGGAAACAAACACCTTTGAAATGACAGAAATAGCAATTGTTGTAATTTTTGACTGTGTAGACACCAATAACACTGTTTCTTTCAGCCCAAATGTCTTGTGCTGTTAGTGATAAGTATCTTGCAGTTACTTGCTATGTAAACAATTTTTATTTATTTTCACATTCAGTCCACCTTGAAATATTTGTTTCCAACATACAAAAAGCCCTGTCTTACTGAATAAAAAAACATAGCTCTCAACTGTCCAGATTTTTATATCATATTTTTGATCTGTTTCTCATGAAATTTGTGGTTTCTAGCAAAACATCGCGAAATGGAGTCAATAAATAATGACAGAAATTTGAATTTCAGACTTCATCTATCCATCCATCCACAACCCCTTTTAACCATTTTTGCACATGGGGTCGGGGTGTCACTTCAATAGTTCACAAGCTGAAAAAGCAGCAAAACTACAAACTGAAGTAAAAGCCATAAAAGTTCAACAGCTTACAAACCCCGGTCTGTTCAGAACAACAAGATGCAAATCTCCAGAAAATGCTGTGTAATAGGTAGAACCGTTAAAAAAACTCTAAGAAAAAAATTATAGAAAATAAGATAAGCACTTTTGTTTTGTTTCACCACAAAACTTCATCAGATAAATCCAAGGAAGTGGGGCTAAGAATTTATGTAACAGTTCACTCCTCAGCAGCCAATCAAAATGTCAGAATTGAGCCAGTGCCCCCTTAAAGGGATACTTGATTTATCTTCTTAAAGCCTTTAATTTTAACAGACTGGAGATGGAGATACATTCACTGGTCAAACATCAGCTTGAAACACCAGCTGGCAAAATACTTCCTTTCTTTCAAGAAATAAATGCCATGGGCCTCCTCCAGCCTTTTGGTGGATCTGCTCAAAGTAAAAGTAATGGTTGTGAAATTATTTTATATGTTTAGCCAGGGCATTCGTAACTTTGCCTTTGACAAGGAGATGGGTTAGATTATGAGGTTGATGGCGGATAGGGGTATTAATGAAAGGGCCTCCCTTAAACCAGTTCTTAAGTCGAGAAAATTAGTTGTAGGATGATAACAGTGTCCCTAATTGCACATGACTGTTCTTTTTATTACTGCAAATACCAGCCAAGTGTTTTTTATATCATATGTTTTTAGTTTGTATTTTTAATCTGTGAAGTGTGATCCTTCTCTTATTGGTTATTTGTGCTTTGATTAAGCATATATGTATATATCGTCCAATGAGATGACACTTTCATGTTTTTATTGTGAGTATACATGTATGTATGTTTTTATTTTTGTATGATATATAGTTGTCTTTTAAGTCTGCTTACTTGCATAATTGAAAATGTTTTGTGTGAGTCAAATCACATGACCATGATGACTATTTAAGACTTGGGTATGTGGATCAGGTGTCTCCTGGTCTGATGAAGCAGTATGGGAAAGCGCTTACCTGTGAACACCAATAAAGGATTGTCGTTTTTTGCAAGACTGGCTATTTGTGCTTTACGTGGTTGCCTCTGCCACTCATTTGCTGTTATTTTTGTTTTATACAAGTAGAAACTAAGTTAAACGCCAGTACAGTTTGAGAGTGCATCAGTAAAATTCACATGTTCACAGAGGCCGTTAGAATACTTGGACAGATATCCATTGTGTAAGTAAATATAATGGTAAACTAAAGCTAATTTAGAAATATTCACTGTTAGGGAGAAATGCTTCTGAACAGATTACAACATTTTAGAAACAAATGTGCTTGTTTTACTAGCATAACTGGAAATGCAGAAATTAATTTGCAAAGTACTGACACTAAGACTACCATCTGAGCAAGCTATTATATCTGTTTGAAGGTTTGGTTTGCTTGAATATAAAATATCAGATTAATTTATTGCCAGAACCTGTAACAGGGGCATATTTACAACGTCAAGCAGTTGTTATTCTGACAGAAAAAAAAATCAACAGTTTAAGCATATGAAATAGATGTGATTGCTAAACAGAATGAACCTACAGAATTGGTTAACACTATGGTAATACTATTCCCCGCCCACCTCTGTACTGAGTTAATCTGTAAGTAAAGGCTGTAACAATGGCACCATTTTTAAATTACTTAATTCCCGTATAGAACATACTTTTCTACACATATGAGGTGTGCCAGCCATGTGAGTAAAAGTCAAGCATACAAATTTGTATTTCTTTTTGATATCTTCATCCTTACTTTAATGACAATTTGCCAGGATACTTCTGTAGATTCCACTATTTAATTGCATTTTCAAGCAATAATATAACTTGTACTTGCTAGCGATGGTAAAATGTTTTAACTGCAGTTACCCAGTTTCTGCTGTTTTTACACTGTTGTCCTCCAGTGTTAAAGAACGCTAAATTATGGTTGTTCTGTTACTCTAAATGTACCAGTAATTAGTTACCTAGCTTTTTGCACATTTTTTAGAACAGCTGTGCTTAATTAGCACTAATTCTACTGTATTACTGCATCTTAAATCTTTTTTCAGTTGCACACTTGCCTTGCTTCATTTAAAAAGTTTTAAATTGCTAATTTTGTAGAGTTTTAATTGCATTTACTGTTTAGGACTACACACTCAAGTGTGTTAGCCTTTTCTGTGTTTATTTACTGTATTATTGCATTGTTTAGCTTGTTTTAACCAATCTTGTTTGCTCGTTTCCCACCTTTCCTAGCCAGTATAGTCCAGATCCCAGGCTTTGCTTGTCTCAGGACTTATTTTCTGTGTTCAGAGCTATCCAGACCTTGCTGTGGTAGAGGGAAGTCCTACTGCTTACCAGTGGGAGATGTGAGCATTGCACTGCCTACCTAACGCTAGAGGAGTGGTTTCCAGCTCTGAAATTGTAATTTTATTAACCTTTTGGGCTGATTTCTATCCCTTTCAACTTTCTGGCTTAAAAACGTGTGTGTTTGCACACTTTTCACATCGTGCAGCATTGCAGGGCTACAGTTAAACTATTCCAGGTGCCAGAAAGTCTGCTCTTCAAACTTTCCCTTAGAACTAGCTGGTTTCTCAGTAGTAGCACTAAAATCTGAACCCCTGTGACTAGCACTTGCTCTAGATCCTGCTGGAAAGCACTAGGAAGCCTGAAACTGATACAAGTACTCAACTCTCCTTGTCAATAAGGAAAAAATAATTGTAGGCATTAAACAGCCTATAATTGCAAAGTACCTTGCAAAGGTAAGGGAAAACAGCTCTTGTACTTTACAAAAAAGCACCTAAACAGGCATGTCCAATGGTCAGCTTCTGGTGATTTCTCCTGTCCACCTGGTGAATCTGGACATACTGGGGAAATGCGGCAACTGCCTCATGTACACAGACATCCCTCTCCTCCTACTGCCCAACACTACAACCTGTGAGATATGCACTTACATAGCCAAACTGGAAGCAAAGCTTTCTCTGGCCAAGATTGTGCTAGACAGTCAAGAGGAGAAGGTTAATATCTGCACTACACCTCAAGCAACTCATAGCCCTTCAAAACCCACACCATCAACACCCACACATAGCAACACTAAACCCACATATGTGGAGGCCCTTAACATTAACCTGCCCAAGCAACAAGGACCTCCAAAGCTGAAATGCAAACAAATACCAGTCACAACCAAAGTGACACATAGCTCACAACACCAGTGTACCACCCAACAACAGCCCCTAAGGCAAGACAAGGTACCCAACACTTTAGTCATAGGTGACTCTATAGTGAGGCACACTGATGTCCCACTTACCAGGCTGAACAAGGAGAAGATTACAGTCAGCTGCCTGTCGGGTGCCAGGATCCGACACATAACGCATGCACTTAAGTCACTCCACAAGTTCATAGGTTCATAGGCTGATACTAGGCTATCTGCCCTAGGGCATTTATAAGCCTAGCCAGAGTGTGTTTGGCTTTTGCCACCCTTTTAGATTAGTTGACTGTGCCTCTGTATAGTAGGTCTCAGAAGATAGCCCTTTTGAGGTTAGTTTACTGTGCCTCTGTCTAGTAGGGACACAGAAGAGATCCCAGGGGTAAACCTACGATCTTCCATCCACTTGTCAAGATTTCTCTTGAAGAGGGTCATTGAGGGACTCTGCCTAACATGGATTGGGATTTTGTTCCAGAGTGAGGGGAGCCTCTGGGATATGAATCTGTCCCTCCAGCATGTCCTATTTATTTCTGTGCTGAGGTTTAAGTCCCTGAAGCATGTAGCTCTAAGGGATTTAAATTTCCTGAGGTGGAGCATGTCCATTAATTCTGGGTTGGACATGGCTTTATACGTCAGGCACAGATCGCCTCTGAGTAGGCAGTAAGCAACTGAGTAGAGCTGGAGTTTCTTTAGCCTAACTGCGTAAGGCATCTGTTTGAGTCCCTTGATCCTCTTGGTGAGGTACTTTTGGGGTCTTTCCAGTTGCTGCAGGTGTCGGGTAAGGTACATGCCAAATGGGGTATTGTATTCAATTATGGGCCTGATGAGTGATGAGTAGAGGGGCACAATGACCTCTCTTGATCTAGATGTGAACCCTTTCGTGATAAGGTGGGCTATATGGAAGGTCTTTCTAACCACTTTGGCAACATGATTGTCAAAGGAGAGATTGCTATCTACTTGGGTCCCCAAATCCCTAATTACTTCTTCTGTACTTAATGGATTACCACCTATGTGGTAATTTGTGGGCACTTTATTTTTCCCAACGGGGATGACTATGCACTTTTTGGCATTTAGCTTTAGGCCATGGCTCTGGCACCAGTTATCCATCTCTGTGAGACCCTTTTGGAGGATGCTTGTGTCAGTCGGCGAGTCGATTATGGCACCCAGTTTGGAGTCATCTGCGAACTTGGTCGGTCATAGTCCTCCCATATTTTAAATGATGCTGTTCACCCCCCCCCCCCCAGATGAAGGAAGAATCTTCTTTTGGCTTTTCCCAGTTAGGGGTCGCCACAGCAGATCACCTGTCCTCTCATGACTGGCAGTGGAGTTTTATGGTGTCAAGTACAAGTACAAATACGACTCTGTCATTGTCCATGTTGGAGTGAATGACTTGAGATGTACCTCCCTGGACTACATGAAAAGAGACATGGAAGAGCTCTTGGATCATGTGGCCCAGGCAGGTATGACCCTAGCCCTGAGTAGCATCCTGCCTTCGCCCAGAATGATACCACAGTATAAGGACAAAATGACTGACTTCAACAAATGGCTTAGCTTCTGGTGTCATTCAAAGGGGATCCAGTATTGTCTGCCTGGGAAGACATGATCGACAAACCATGATGCTTTGCCAGAGAGGGTCTGCATCTGTCACCCCTGGGATTCAGGTTACTGGCTAAAGCTCTTGCCACCCCTATAGTGCCTTTTTTAGGCAAGGTTCAAAGGACAAAACCACCACTGTAACAGACACAAGCAGGCAAAATCTGAAGGTAATGCTACTCAATGCTAGAAGTCTAAACCTCAAAATTCACTCTCTTGAGGCACTCCTAAAAATGGAGAACATCGATATATGTGCAGTAACTGAGACCTGGTTCAAGGCTCCAGAGAGCACCCCTGCAATACCAGCCTACAACTCTTACCACAGCTTTTGGCCACAAAACCAAGACCGAAACACTAAAGGTGGAGGATTGTCCATATTCACCAATGATATTCACACCTTCAGGCTAGTTGCCCAACACAATGCATCTGAAATTCTCCAGGTGCAACTAACACTAGGTAAGACTGCAATCCAAATTGTAGCTTGCTACAGATCCCCCACCATGCCCCAAGATTCTCACTACATCTTTCTAAACATACTGGAAAATATTAAGATACAACCAAACACCCTAATACTGGGTGATTTCAACTACCCTGCCATTAACTGGGAAAACTACTCGGGTACCAACACCTTTTCCAAACGGTTCTTGGAATTCATAAATTCCAATGCCCTGGGTCAGCTATTCCATTGTCCCACCAGGGGCTCCAATATCCTAGACCTGGTCCTTACCAACATGGGAGATAGATGCTCCACACCAGTGGTCACCACCTCATTGGTCAGGTCTGACCATAAGCAAATCACCCTTGAAATCCACATCCCACCCCCCAGTAAGGAAACCTCCATAAAAAACTTCTCCAAAGCCAACTTCATGCTACTGAAGTCAGAAGTGACAAACTTCATGACACCCATTCAGATGGGATCTGAAAGTTCGACTGCTGAATCCTACACTAAGGCACTGTATGAGCACATCCACTTGTGCATGAATCGTGCCATCCCAAATAGAACCAAGATGCTGTCCTTCAAAAAAAGGAAGTCAATCTGGTGGTCCCCTGCTATAAACAAACTATACAACAGAAGGAAGAAACTGTTGCAGAAAAGAGGAAAATCCCAGGATGCAAAAAACTCCCTCACCAGCCTCAGTAAGAAGCTGAGATCCCTCATAAAATCCTCAAAAGCTAGTTACGAAAATAAAATTGCCAAAAATTCCAAAGACAACCACAGGGCATTCTATAGTTATGTCAAGAATCTAAATGGCAGAATGGCATTAAATATACTGATCCCAAGGATATTGCCAATATCCTGGCAGATTGATTTAGTGCCAACTTCACCCCTCTCCCACCCCCTAAAGGGCCCATCTCAATACCAAAAGATTGCCAAATTCTGGTAATCACGGCCACACAGGTAGAAACCGCACTCTCCAAAGCTAAGAATACAGCATCCATGGGACCAGATGACATCCTGGGATGTGTACTACATGAACTACAAAATGAACTGGCACCTCACCTAAGTGTCATGTTTAATCATAGCCTCATCTCAGGCTTCATGCCCACTGAGTGGTGCACAGCTACAGTTATCCCACACCACAAGGAGGGATCCACCTTGGATCTTGGGAACTACTGTCCCATCAGTCTGACAAGCCTGATCTGCAAGGGCATGGAATGCCTTATCATGGAACTTATAAACAAAGACATTGGCAACCTTCAAACACTAGACCCCACCCAGTTTGGGTTTGTGAAGGGCCGATATTGTCTCCTGAACCTGATTGACTTCTTCAAATCATTCTCCAGAACTGTGGACGAGGGTAAGGCAGTCTACCCAGCCTATCTGGACCTCGCCATGGCCTTCAACACCATCCCCCACTCTGGAATCATAGATAAACTTACCAAGCTGGGCATTAATCCCTACGTCACTCGATGGGTTGCCATCTGGCTTACTGACAGAACCCAGACTGTAAAAGTAGCCGACCCCAAATCCAGCTCCAGACGAGTGACAACTGGAGTACCTCAGGGTTCAGTCCTGAGACCGCTCTTGTTTGGCATCTACTTCTCTGAAGTACAGGCCAACACTAAGGGACTCTGGCTAACAAAGTTTGCAGATGACTGCAAACTGGGAGCCATTATTGAATCCCCAAATGATGTGGATATTCTACAAAAGGGCCTTACAGAAACAGATGCCTGGTGCCAGAGCCATGGGCTCAAGCTTAATGCCAAGAAATGTATAGTTATCCCCTTTGGAAAAAAACATGTACCCATAAATTACCACATAGGTGGCAGTACACTAAACATCGAAAGTGTGATGAGAGACTTAGGGACTCAGGTGGACAGTGGTCTCAACTTCGATAACCACATCACCACAACAGTCAGGAAATCCTTCTATGTGGCACACCTCATCACTAAGGGCTTTTCATCCAGAAAAAAGGAGGTCATTGTCCCACTGTACTCATCCTTCATTAGACCCATTATAGAGTATAATGCCCCATTTGATATGTACCTCACAAGGAATTGCAACAGCTGGAAAGGCCACAGAAATACCTCACTAAAAGAATCACAGGCCTAAAGCAGATGCCATATGCTGACCATCTAAAAAAACTCCAGCTATACTCTGTAGCATATCGTCTACTCAGAGGCGATCTCTGCTTAACATACAAGGCCATGTCTAACCCTGAGCTGTTGGACATGCTCCACTTAAAGAAATCCCAATCCCTCAGAGCCACACACTCTAGGGATCTAAACCTTGCTATCACAATGAACAAAACATGCTGGAAGGATAGGTTCCTGACCCAGAGACTCCCCATACTCTGGAATAGACTGCCCATACATGTCAAGCAGAGTGCCTCCTTGGCCCTCTTCAAAAGGAACCTTGATGATTGGATGGGAGATAGGAAATTCACCCCAGGGAGCATGTCAGTTGCCATGCTAGACAGAAGTCCAGGGAAGTAAATATTGTGGGAAGAAATATCCAGGGAATTGTTATGGTTAGGCTTGTATAGGCCCTGGGGCTAATAGCCTAGTACCAAACTATGAACCTATGAACCTAAGATATAGTGAATATTCAGTGACTGTGGTGACACAGTGGTTACGCAGTGCAAAACTACTTGCTATTTTTTTCTTTCTTCTGTAGTTTATGTAACTCACTGCTGCAATGTTTATCTTTCTTCTTTTAACAGTTAGTTAATTCAAAACTGAGTGCTGTGATAACATACACTTCAACTGTAACTGTTACTGTGCCTATAGCACCAGTTAGTCTTGCAGTCATAGTTAATTCTGAGGGACTGTGGTGCTACAGTGCTAATGCTAGGATAAACTACTTGCTGCAAATTTTTTTCTCTCATTTAACTATTTGTTTATACAAATCTGAATGCTGGAATATATACATACTGTTAACTCATTTGCTATTGTTTAGTTGATTGTTACCTCTACTCTAACTGATTTCTCTCTTTCCCTCTTATGGTACTAATCCCTTTTTTTCTCCATAGCATACATTCAGTAGCCACATAACTTTGGTCTTCTCTCTCATTGCCCTCATAAGTACCTCCTGTCTGCCTCAGCAAAGGAATCGATCATTCCAAGAAACTAACCTGCATAAACCAGCCCTGAAACTGTACAAAAGTATGTTCTACAAAACAGCTTTTAGCTTTCTGAATTACTCCACTGTAATACAACTGTGTTAGTGGCACTCACACCTTGCCGAGGCCCCATATTCCCTCTACTTTTTTCTTTTTTCCACTGCCCCTCCCACCATTACCAAACAGACACAGTGGGTCTATATGGATGTGAACTAGCATTTTCCCCTGATTATTATAGATTTATTTTAACTTTCATTTTTTACCTCACAGTGAAGATAATGTTATTTTTTTCTCTTCACTAGCTACCTATCTCTCAGTCTGATTTATCTCCTGTGAAATGTAATTGAACACTCCTACCGCATAACAACTAATAGTGCTTATTTAAATACTTCTGTGCAAATTGCTGATTGTTTTTTGTTTTATTTCCTTACTTGGTATCTCTTGGTACTGGTTTCTTCCTGCTCCATTCATCCTTCACTTGTGCTCACTCTGCTCTTCTACCCTACCCCCATTCCCACCCACTCCTCTTTCATTACATTTATATTCTCTTAGCCACACCCCTCTGTTTTCAGACCAATTCCCTTTCCTCTCTTTCCTCCATCACTTTTTGTCATTCAGTACCCTTTTTCTACCCCATAGTATCCTTCAATATGTCTCATTCTTTACACTATTCCATACCAATAAGCTCTCTTTTCTTAACCCTCTCTCTCCTCACACTAATTACTACCTTAAACCTGCATTTACTATCTCAATGCACACACTATGCATCCAACTCCACCTACACCCTCAAGATTTCTACTTCAGTGTTAGCCCCAGCCTATATCACATAGATTACCTTCTACCTGCAAACAAATTTATCCTCTCCACCAACTATTCCTTACACTACTCTCTCAATTCCTTTGACTCCATTCCCCAGTATATGTCTGATAAGCTATCTTATATTACATACCATCTATCCCACTTTTTCTCTTCCCTCATCTGTCCAGGAGACATCCACAACACTCCCTTCCCTTCTCAAGCTATCCCTACTAAATGTCCCAAAACTCTTCAGATTACTACCCTAAACTTCCAAAGTATCTGTAATAAATCGTCTGAACTCCAAGCCTGGCTCTCTCATACCAAAACCAATACCCTAGCCGCTACGGAAACCTGACTAAAGCCTTCTATTCAGGACTCCCACCAAATTTTAATATAATCAGAGCAGATAGGTTAAACAAGAAAGTGGTGGTGTTGCAATCATTTACCCCAATACTCTAAACATCGCTCATTTCAAACAGTCTATCTCTCAATTCCAAAATGCTGAAATTTTGATTTCCTTTTTGAATATTAGCTCAAAAAAACTGTATTATTGTCATTTATATACCTCATGGAAATAACATAACCATCTTAGAAAATATCTTCTCCTAGATCTCCTTTTCCATAAAAAATTAAACTATTATACTGGGCGGCATGAACATTGACTGGTCTTCCATTTCCTCCATACATTCATCCCCTAGCATAAATCTGTTTCACTTCACACAACATATCTCCACCCCTACCAGGTACAATAACAAACCAAATGTAGGCAGAATCTTAGACTGGATTCTAGTCACCGACCCTTCCAAATATACCATTTCAGGCATCTTGCCCATATCTATTAGCGACCATCTCCCAGCCTATGCTGTTCATGCCTACCCCTCCTTCAACAAAGTCCATAGTACTAAAATTGTCCACAATCTTTCAAAATTTAACCCTATCATCTTCAACAACATTCTACAAAGTATTAACTGGAATAGTCTTAAAACTGTCCCTTTAGATGATAATCTTCTTCATGTTAATGACACCTTTCTAAATATCCACCACAGTCTTGCTCCCTGTAGAAGCAAAAGAGTAAAAATAAATTATGCCCCTTGGTTAACAAGATCCACCAAAGAACTAATGACTCTTAGAGATAAAGCCTGGAAAACCTGGCTTAAATTGAAAAACCTATTAGACCTTATTTACTATAAACAAAATCAAGCTAAAAAGCTCATTTGCAAAAACAAACAGCAGTACTTCTATAACCTGCAAAATAGGAAAATAACCCCCAAATATTCTGGTCATCCATAAACAATCTCCTACATCCTGGCACCAAATCTAACCCCTGCCCACACCCTGACATGGCCCCAGAACAAATAGCCAGCATTTTTTACACCTACTTTATTGACACCATTGCCAACATTACTGCCTCCTCCTCCTTCTCCTCTCCCCTCCCTAATATTTCTACTCCTACAACTACATCATTCCACTCCCCCTCACAGTACTCCACTACCCTCCCCAATAATATATCTCAGATCCTGGATCACACCTCTCCAAGCACCAATACCCAACCTTCAATTTCCCTACAACAGTCACCACAGTTTAGCTTCTCTCCCATCCCTACCTCCTTCATTAAAAATCTACTGTCAAAATTAAAACCAGATTCAAACTCGGCTGACAAAATCCTCACTAAATTCCTAAATATCGCTGCCGATGCTGTGGCCTACCCTATCAGTATTCTGCTCAATAGATCAATTCTTGAATCTTATGTCCCCTGTCTTTGGAAAAAAAGTAATTATCCTCCCTCTCCACAAAGGTGGCCCCTCAACTGACATCTCTAACTTTTGCCCTATCGCTATACTCTTCCATATTTCAAAAGTCCTCGAAAACTGTGTGCAAAAACAACTCCTATACTATCTCCACTCAAACAAGATCCTCTCCTCAACACAGCATGGCTTCTGACCTGGTCACAGCACATCCACTGAATTGATTGCATTCCTAGACATAGTCAACAAAGCCAGAGATTCAGGACATGTTGTGTCTGCCCTATTCTTAGATCAGTCAAAAGCGTTTGACACCATCTCTCATTCTATCCTCTTATCTCAGTTATATAACATAAGATTATCTTCCCAGGCAGTCAACTGGTTTCATAGCTATCTCTCCAACAGAGAGCATACTGTAAAGTGGCACAATTCTATTTCCCCCATCTTCTCAACCCCACAGATGTCCCCCAAGGCTCCATCTTAGGCCCTCTTCTCTTTAATATTTTCATTAATAATCTCCACTTAGCTATCCCACAGGGCTCCCTTATCCAATATGCAGACAATTCGACCATAGTCTGTTCTGCACCAAATGTAACAATTCTTTCTTAAAATACCCAGTCAGCTTTCTCCTCAATAGAGACTTGGCTTCACACAAACCATCTTTCTCTTAACCCAAAAAAATAAACTTATGATTTTTACACCCAAGAGACATTCTAATAAACCCAACCTCAACATTTACTCACTCAAAACTACAAAAAATTGAGTTAGCGGCCCACACCATATTGCTAGGAGTAATAATAGATGAAAAACTCAAATTTGATCTACATATTCAAAATAATATATCTGAGACCCATAAGAAGTTAGGACTGCTCTATAGACATGGTAAGTTCCTCTCCCTCCTATCCAAACTAACTTTAGCCCAATCATTCTTGTTGCCTTTTCTAACCTATGGTGCTCCACTGTTCACTAATCTGCAATCTTCCCTGCAATCTAAATTAGAAGCATGTTACAACATGATTGCTATATTCAGTACAAACACCTGCCACTCAACACACCACTGTATTGCCCTAAAAAAACTACAATGGCTTGAACATCCCCTTTACTTATTATTCCTTCAGCTCACACTTACTCACAAACTTATTTATAAACCACAACTCTGCCCCACACTAAACTCACTACTCCCCCCCCACAACCTCTCTAGGCCACTATGATCTGAGCAACAGCAGTTTCTTCAAGTCCTTAAACCCTAATTACCTGAAAGGATAGATATTATACTCTTGGACCATGGCTAAAAAAACTGGAATTTCCAGCCTTCAGACATCCGCCTTCAGTACAACCCTTACAACTTTAAAACTGCTCTACAAGACCAATTCCTCTCCAATTGGTTATGTAACTGCTCTTCTTCCTCCTCTGCCGTTACCTAATTTCTCCACTTAACTCAGTCAGTCCTTCCCTAGTCCCTGCCTATATGTATTATATGTTGTATTAATATAGCCTATCTGTTACCAAATTCTCTATTAAACCTACCTCTTTTTTTCAACCCTCCTACCTCTCCTATACACAACTACTCCCCTTTACTTGCCTGTTTCTCTCTAACTTGCATCCTACCTCTGCATTTCATTTAGTATTATAATGCAACACTAACTTTCAGGGTGTTTACACTTTCTAGTCTATGTATCACTTATTTTGTCTAATGCCTTATTGATGCTACTGAAATCAATATTCCATTGTTATAAATACTGTATCTAAACACTTGTATTTGATCCTTATGCATCTAAATGATTATTGTTTTGTATAATTTTCAAGCAACTTATTTATGTAAATCTTGTAAATCATCCTGAAAGAAATTGATTATGTTCTGTTTTATGTACAACCTGAAGCTTTTCTCCCTGGGCCTCCACCAAAAATGGGCTATGCCTGGCCCAGTAGACTTTCTCGGTAATCAAATGCCAGTTAATAAATAAATAATAAATAATAAATAAATAAATAATTTGTGAAGTGAGATAAAGCCAGACTCTGGTTAGATCCACTGGACCTAAACAAATGAATTATGCGACACCATTAACTACTGCAGATAGTAGAAGTGATTGCTACTGTGCCTAATAAAAATATTCTCACGTTTTAATAGAAATTTAGGTTTTTGGGAAATCAAGCTTAATGAAGCAAGTTCAAAGCCTATATATTTTAACTCAGCGCTGTGTAGATACAGATTCATCAGACTACCATGTGATGTTTCTTCAGCTCCAGCGGTCTTTCAAAGAACTGTTACTGATAGAATTAAAGGTTTATAAGTGTCCTTGAACATAACTGATGATGTTTTGATATGGGGTGCTACCAAGTGTCAGCATGATATAAGAATGATGAAGTTATTAGACAGACTAAGATGATAGAGTTTAAATCTAAGCAAAATAAAAAGTGATATCTTGTGTCATTTCTAAAGTACAAATAATTTTCTTAGGAGTAATACTTTACAGCAAGATGCAGAAAAGACATTTGCTATTGTAAATATGGAGACTTCAATAGACAAAGCCTTATTAATGTGTTCCTTATGAGTAGTGCAATACCTGTCCAAATTCACCTAATACTTTTCAGATGGTTTGACATCAATATTTTGAAGGTTCATGTTGGAAAATTGTGTGGCCTAAAAATGTTTCACAATGCCAAACTGGAATAATATGAAATCATGATAATAAAAGTGAAGCTTGATTCGGTATTATGAGTTTGGCATTCTGAATGGAGATTGCGGTACAGTGAGGATCGGGGAATTTACCCTTTTCCTCATGGTAGTGCGATCTCAGAGTTGGTATATATAATTTGCAGGGGGTGCGGGGGCTGTAGGGGGGCCTGCCCATCTGGGAAAACGTAAAAGGACATATGGAATTTCAAAAATGGAAGTCTGGTATGTCGAATGTTGATTGTCGTGTTTCTGACATTCGACATTTAGGCTAGATTTTGTTTTTGTTTTCGACATTGTAGTTCAATGTTTTGCTTACAAAATGTTTTGCCTTTGATATTTTGATGGTAAACCTTGAAAGATATAATTATAAATTCAAGATAACTTAAAGACCAGCATGTGATTTAGAACTGAATCTAAGAGCAAAACACATGTTTTGAGTCACTGAAGAGAATTGTAACTACAATCTCTCTACTAAAATATTTTGAGGCAACATTATTTATGGCACTTCAGGTGGATGCAAATGAAAATAGGGCTATGAATAGATTAATGCAAGAAGGCAGGCCGACCTTATATGCACCTGAAACACTGACCGATGCACACACATGGTACGTACAGATTAAGAAAAAAATGCTGTTTAAATATCAAAAATTCTATTATTGTGTGTATGAGAGACATGTTAAAGTAGAGGGGCTATTTGTTTGAATGTTTTGACTGTGACTGTAAATATGAGAATTATGCTGATTCACTTTTCCACTTTCCACATTGCAAACCATCTTTAAAAAGTCACTGCAGTGAGGACCTTGAAGATTACAAAGAATGTTACTCATATTTCATAAATCTGATGCAGTTCAGTATAAGCCAGGAAGACTGATGCATATTGCTGACATGTTCAGTATAGCTGGAAGAATTAAAAGTTCTACAGACTATGACACAAATTCCAGTAACTCCTGAAAAAACAGCAATAAATGAGGACAGCTATCAGAGAAGATATGGAAGAACAATTAAGAGAGGCCATAATGAAAGATTGTCCTGATAGTGTCAAGTATCTTCATTCATTGATTCAACCGTATTATTATTTCGGAGAAAAACTGTTACACATCAGAAAGTATTCAGCCATGATCCATTACAACTGGGAAATCAAATGCTTTAGAAAATCAGTGAATCTCATTTGTGACTATGTAAGTATAAAGGAAAGCAGGTAACAGATATCATGTATTGGCCTAATATGACAGCAAAGATACAGCAGATGGTGCAAAACTGTTTTCTCTGTAGCATGAATCCAGATCAGATCCAGAAATAGGAAGTGATATGCTATGAAATTCCAACATTACCTTGGCAGAAAGTGAGAACTCACATGTTTCTGCACATCTCAATCTTTTGATGTGCCTTTATAATATCTAGCTGTTGTCCAGTTGAAATACGCTAAAGTACCTACTGTGACAACTGTGTTTAAATAAATCTTATATGTGGAATACCTGGGCAAGTAATGGCATACAATAGTCTGTGGTTTGTTAGTCAGGAGTTTAAATAGCTTTCTACAGCTTATGATTTTCAGAATATTATATCAGGTACAACACATCCTTAGTTGAATGTATTTATTAATCTTTTTATTTCCATTTGTTAAGTGGGGTGGAATTCTAATCATTCAAGACCATTTTCAGGTTCAACGTACGATATACAACAGAAAAAAAAAAAAAAAAACAATGAAAGTGACATAAGATTTTACACATATGTAAGTAGCAACTTTTTCTTAGTAAACTATATAGTTTGTACATCATCCCAGCACTATAGTGGGTACGGTAATTTAAAGCTGCAAGCCATTTACATTGTAATGAAACAAGAAGTAGAAAAAAGGTGCCTTTGGATTCTAAAAGCATAGCATCTATCATGGCAGGTGGACACCTAGAACCATCCTTCCTCAGGTAACATGTAGGTTCATATTACAGAAGGAAAGAAATGAACATGAGGTGGCCTGTTTCCAGCATTTTCAGCTTTATTTACAGAGTGTAAAGCAGTAAACAGAAAAGTGAAACACATGAATGTGCTAAAATATGCCAGTAGTGTTAAGAAGCAGTACCATATGTTACATCACTGTTTTCAGAAGCAAAACATAAATGACTTTATGAGGTAGATTTTTACAATAACATTAAGTACATACCATCCAGTTATACTGGTTCTTTGCTGTGTATTATCTTATTTATTACGAAACATTTATACTTTTTTGTACTTATTCCCTCCCATGGACAGACCCCAAGGGCCGTAATAGTTCATTAGCATCCACCTGGGTTTCTGTATGGCTTTCCACCACTTCTCTTCATTCCCAGGTTCCTACAGAAAGACATATTGTGCAGAGCAATAGTTATCCATTCTGCTTCTAGAACTGTGGTTCTGAGATCTACTTCTGTATCTCCTGTTCTACCCATCCATCAGGCCTCACCCAAAAATTTGTTCTGTCCTGATGACGGCATGTTTTCTTTCTTCCTGTTAGCCCAGCTCCAGTAAATCTTACTGCAACATATCAGGCTAACTTTGTCTCTGATGTAGTCCTGGAGAATGTGCTGTATAAGTGTACAGCTTTAAGAAAGTGGAACCTTAGCTTACATTTCGGAGTAAAACATGTGGAGTACATAGTTTGGCAACCTGTACAATGATACAGTCTGGCATACACACTGATGATGCTAGTTGCATGCAGTAAGTCTTCATCTTGTTCTTTTCCCTCCAGGCATTAAATTACTTGACAGATATGATGAGGTTCCAAAGAGATATGGCAGAGCAGGGACTTGATTCTCTGAACTGACCTCCTCCTCTGGAGGACTTAAATTGCAAATGTCAACAATGTTATCATTTACCATCCTCTCTGTGAGGTTGTTTCACAATGCAACAGACAGAGGTGTTGGAGCAGGGCACCATGATTGCGATGCACCATCATGCCTGATTGCATTTCAATGGCTTTGCAGGCAACTTCAAAGCATCGTTCATTAATCCTTTATGGTGGGACCTCACTGTTTAATCCCAAGGTCAAGAAGTTGCTGAAAAAGGAGCAGGAATGGAAGATGTCTGCCATTTGAGTTTGCTTTGAGACCTCTTGCAGGCAATTTTCTAGGAACCAGAATGGAAACAAGGCATTCTGCTTTAAAAAAAAAAAAAAACAACTAGAAATGCATGTTTTGGTCTTTTTAGTGACCTTGTTACAGTTAAATATTATAAACATTCTTAGCATCCCAGTCCGGCCTTTAACAAAATGAATAAAGCTCACTGGACTCAAGCATTCATTTTGGGGGGCAACTTGGAAGCTCTGTCTAATTAAGAGACTTGTTCAGAGTCACATATCAGGCAAATGGAGGTGGAAGAAATCAAACCTTGTAATCATGACTGCAGGAGGTAGCTTATTAAGAGCTCAGAGCCTTGATCCTTTGTGTTACCAGCCATATACTACTGTCATAATGGCATTTACTATATGTTCTGTCATGCTTATTTATAAAACTAGAATTTTCAAAATTTACAGGACATTATTTTCAAGTTATATAGCATATTAATTTGTAACATCAATCAGTTTCATTACGCACACTCCAAGATGCAAGCTGGATATATATATATAATTTCATGAGTTCCCTTTTACATACTTTCTGGGAATGCAGCAGTTTTTTTCACTATACCTAACAAAGTCCTTGTCCTGCTTCTCCTTTGTCCTAACTAGTACTGTTTGTAATAATCCGCCTGCATCCACAGGGTTAGCTACACCTCACTGTTCAAAATCCTCTGTCATTAGTGGGTAGACAGTCCTGCCTGTAACTTCATCCAAACATGTGGTGCTCCCACCTTATCCTCTTCAAGCGCTCCACCCACATTAACCATTATTGGTCAGCTGAGTTCATCAATAAACTTTCTCTAAGTTTTACAACAACTTTCTTCACCTTTATCAATTTACACCAGTTTCTTGCAGTTAGCATCCACTGCATTTATCCCATCACAATTCCTTCTACCAGTTGCCGTCATGCCATTGCTTTGAGTATGGCTTCATATCTACCCTAGCATTTGGGCACAGACATGTATCAATGACAAAAAAAATGAGAGATTTGGGATGCATGGCTTGGCTTAAAAAGGCTCACGTGGTCGTTAGCCTAGTAAACACATATCAACCCATGTAGATAACTAAGTAACAAATGTTAAATATGCCCATAAATGCTGGCATCTGCTTCTTATCTTATGTATATAACTTTCCATTTTACATATTTATTCAGTGATACATCACGGGCAGCCACGGTGGTGCAGCAGTTAGTGTTGCCGCCTCATGGCAAGAGGTTCTCCGGTTCAGTCATCGGCTGGGGTGCCTTTTGTGCGGAGTCTGCATGTCCTCCCTGTGGTCGCGTGGGTTTTCTCCGGGTGCTCCAGTTTCCTCCCACATCCCAAAGACATGCTGTAGGTGGATTGGACACTCTAAATTGGCCCTAGGTGTGAGTGTGTGCATGTGTGTGCCTTCTGTGGAAGGTTGGGTGCCGGGCTGGCAACTTGACACCATAAAACTCCACTGCCAATCATAAGCGGACAGGTGATCCACTGTGATGACCCCTAACTGAGAAAAGATGAAAGAAGAAGAAGAAATACTCATTGTTTCCATAAGAAGTTAACTGCATTGCTTTCAAAATTTTGTTAGATTTTTAGTATATTACATTTTCAGACTGAACTGCACATTATAAAAAATTGCTGCAGAATTTCACACAAAATCATACTAAATGTATTTGTACAAAATGCCATAATATCAATATGTCTTATTTAATAATACTGTATGAAGTCTGCTGCTGCTACTGATGGTGTACTTGACGTTTCATTACTTGATGATTCTGGTGACAGCTCAAGCTGGTTTTCTCTCAGATCTTCTTTAATGAACACCTCTGGAGATATTGCAATAAAAGTCTCTGGACATCGTTTTGAGAACTTCTCTTTGGGCATTTCTCTACACACCTCTGAAAATTTCAAAGTGTCATGGATGTAGGCTCTTTGTCTCTCACAGTCTCTTTGAGATATATTGGTGTTGAACAAATGTCTCCTGTTTATTTTCAGTACTCTGACATTTTTGTTTTGATAACAAATGATACTGGCTGCTCATGACAACTCAGATTAATTTTCAGTTAGTTACTCACAGTAACACTGCTGACTTCTCCATTTATCTCCTTTTATCAGCTTAGAAAGAGTGTTAGCATACAGATCACAGTAGAATATTTGTACTGACTGATTTTTGCCTCATTCTTTCTTCAGCGTAAGTATGATCAGGAGTCAACAAAGAAGCAGACGTTGTGTTATTATTGTGCAATTTGTTTAGGAAGTGGTTTTAGAGTTTCTCTTATTTTGACCGTTAGACTGTGTGCAGTTAGGACTGGAAAAATGCTGACATTCTCATTGCTATAAAAAGCTTTTAAACAAAACACTAGTATACTGAGGACCATTATGTGAAGCAATCCTATTGGAAGATCCATATCTTGAGGCTATGGATTTCAGTATGTTGACTCTTCCTTGAGTTGCAGTGTTCCTAACTTCTAGAAATGCTGAATAATATCCACCATAGATCAACTATACATACTCTTGATACTGAAATAAATCTGTTCTAACCTTGCCCTTATGTCTGCCTGGAAATGAACAAGGCAATATAGTTTCTCATGGATTACTATTGTGATAAACATTTTTACACATTACAATTTGAATTAATTGCACTTTCTGCATATACAGATATGTGTATTCAAAATGGTATATCATAAGCTTTCTTTATGCTTGGCTCAAATGATGCTAATGCATTCATGCAATGTTTCATTGTTCAAGTGATTTACATTAATTTATCTGCTTTGAGCAGAGAGACTTCTTGGGTCACACCTCAAATATCAATAGTTACTAAATCTATCTTTAATGGAAAATAAGGTTATATTTCTTTCCTTAGGACAGCTTTCTGTTCCATCTAACCTTTCTTTGCAATATATTCAACTATTTTTATTTCTGGATCTTCATCAGTACATTTCTGAAAATTTAGGTTTCCTTTCTGTCAAGGTGAGTTGAGGTATAACCAAGTTCAATTCCAGTTAATTTTCAATCAGATCTTCTCACAGATCTTGTGACTATAAATGACTCAACATATCTGCTATATGTATTTGATTTCCTAGCTTATAACTCATGTTTAAGTCATATTTCTGTAACATAACAGTATAATTTCCAAACTGGTGGCCTTTTTTTGCAACATCATTACGAATATACTCACAGTAGCTTATGCCCACTATCTGTACTTTTCCCCATAACTATCCTGATAAAACCTCTCACAGCCATGTTATACTGACAATAGCTTGTTTTTCTTCAGACTTATTTTTTCTGACAGCCAGCAAATGGTCTTGAGCCACATACAACTTATTTACATTTTGGAAGAAAACCTGCACCAGTTCCATTTTGACTCACACTGACTTGTAATGTGATTAGTTTATTAACATCAAAATACTTAATCATGGGTGTTTTAGTCACTAACTTTTGGATCAGCTCACAACTTTTTTTGTTACTTCTAATTACAATATTATTTTGCATTTTGTTCAACTAGTTTTTTTAACAGTACACTTATTGGAGATATATTTACAATAACTTTAAAAAATGTACTATATTGTGTTCAGAAATCTGAAAATATATATTTTAAACTCCTCTGATGGAGATATTTGTATGGCATCTCAAATTTTCACATCATTCAGTTTCTAGCTTTCTGAAGTTAAACTGACTCATATATCTAAGCTCTGTAACTTTGATTTTGCAGTTCTTCTTGTTCATCTTAATGGTATACACCGTCTTAGTCTATTTAGTAAAGAAATCAGTTACTTTTTATATTCTTCTTTGGTCTCACCCTAGCCATCATTAGCATTAGCAAAACCATCAAACTCTTCAAGCATCTCTGATCATTAAACACTTGAACTGTATTGTTTTATAGTTGTATTAAATAAACACAGTTTATAACTTTCCTTATCAAGATTAATATGTCAAAATTACTAATTAGCATCAAGTAAATTGAAATAATTTGTATTTGGCATGACAGTATCAACTTATTCTACAGTAGGAGGATAATGTTCCACTTTTAAAGTTTTCTGAAGGTTTTTTCTTATCAATGGGTAGGCAAAGCTATCCAGCCTTCATTACAACAAGCATATTATTCCCCAATAAGTAGGTTTTATATTTTCCTCAGTTATACGGCATGATCTCCAGTCTGTGGAACACCCTTTCAGTTCCACCATTCAGTGTTACTGAAACTTTCCTTGGATGATGCAAAAATAGAAAAATGACAGGATCTATCTGAATATGGTTGACTTTTTACAAATAAAGCTTTAAAGTAATGCAGAAAATCATTATTCTTTATTACTATATTATGAATTCCTTTCACCATACCAAATATCTGGCAAGGTAAATAACACAAAACTTAAGACTCAAATGGTCACACTATCTTCAAATTATTCTTGTATTGTGATCTAGTCAAACTGTCTTAAAATGCATCTATATTAACAAATAAGCAGCTTCTGACCCAGATTATCTGAGTAAGTAAGCAACCTGCACATAAGGGGATTTGCTTTTTTCAACCTCAATAATTCACATGTTTGAGTAGACATTGTACTTTGCCACTGTACCTGGTTTAAACATGGCACTTTATTTATCATCTTTTCTTTCCAAATGTCTGACTGACCCTCCTTTTTCAAATTCTCTGTGTTATATTTTTGTACAGTAGTCACTTTTCAACACTTAGTATGGCTACATATAAATCATTTTCAAGCCTTGATTCTACCACATAGATTATTTTCAGTTGCAAATTAATTTCTCAGATTTTTTAGTGTAGCAAAATGATCTCACTTTCTACAGATTTACATAACTGACCAAGTGCAGTCTACTTTGTTTTATCATGTTTGTTACTGCATCTCATGCAGAACTTATCAGTGACTTGCTTTTCATGGGTGTCATACCTCTCATAGTTCATTTTAATCTATGTTTGCCCATTTTCCTGTTTTAGCTTTTACACATAACTTTATGCACTTCCAAATCTACCTTTTTCTTTTTGGCTGCAACAACATAATTTTATTCTCTACACAGATGTTTATTTCTTTATTTAATGTTAAATATCATTGCCACTTGTCTGTTCATTTTTATACTATATAGTTTTCTTTTATATTAGTATATCATGTAAGTCAAAAAACTTACAACCTTTTACTTGATTTTTTAATGTGGTAACAAAAGCATCAATATTTTCCATTAGATCCTGTGCCCTTCCAAAGAAAAAAGTGAGGATATGCAGTACATTTTTCTTTGACTTACAGTAGCTCTGAAACTTCTATCTCATCCCTACTATACTCTCTGCCTCCTTCAAAGCTTTCAATGGCTGCTGTTCCTCACTTATATTGGCCTAAACAACATGATATCCCTCAAGAGAGCTACTTATATTTCACTGTTCGGCCTACTGAAGTATCTCCATAGGTCATAGGCTGCTTGTAGTTCCAAAGGTGCAAAACAAACTAGGCAGAAGATACTCCTTAGAAATAAAATCTGGGCCAAATGGAGAGCTACGAAATGCCCAACTAACCACCTTCACTATAAACAGCTAAGAAATGCCACCAAGAAGGATATTCTTAGAGATAAAAAAGATTTTTACATTCAACTATAACAAAGCAGCCAACAAACTCCTCAAAAGTTTTGGTCTGGAATAAACAAACTTCTTCAGCCAGGCCACACCACTACTCCAGACCCAACTGGTTTCAATCATAATAACTCCACCCAAATCCCTGATGCATTTAATAACTATTTTACTGAAGCCATCCTAACCCTGGCTAATTTTTTACCAACCTTCACTACCTCCACAACTAATACCTGCAATACTTCACTACCTAACTTTCACTTACAACCTGTATCTACATCTCTCATCTGTAAGCTACTTCAAAGACTGAAACCTTGTACCCCTTCAGCTGACCATCTCCCATCGGAATTCCTACAAATAGCCGCAAAAGCCATAGCCTACCCCATCTCCATCATTATTAATAGAACTATCACAGAAGGCAAAATCCCTGCTCTATGGAAGATATCCCATATCATCCCTCTACACAAAGGTGGTCCATCTACTGAGCATTCTAACTATCGCCCTATTGCCTTACTCTCCCCCTTAGCTAAGATCATGGAAAAATGTGTTCACAAACAACTACTTAACCACTTACTACAAAATAACCTACTTGCAAACTGCCAACACGGCTTTAGACCATTCCATGGCACATCAACAGCCCTCTTATCCTTTACCGACTCCATAAATAAAAATCATAACAACAACTCATTTTCCTCTGCTCTATTTATCGACCTGTCAAAAGCCTTTGATATGGTTAACCATAACTTACTACTAGACAAACTAAATGCCCTTTCTCTCAACGCTTAAGCCATACAATGGTTTAGATCATATCTAGAAAATAGAAAGCAAGCAGTACGTTGGCAGAACAATTTGTCCTCACTACTACCAGTCAATATTAGAGTACCCCAAGGCTCTATCCTAGGCCCCCTACTCTTTTCTCTATTTATTAACAATCTAGACATGAACATACCTCTAGCCACCTGCATTCAATACGCTGATGACTCCACCTTAATCTGTACAGCTAAAAATATAGCCACTCTCCACTCCCTTACCCAAACTGTCTTTCAAAATGTTGAGAACTGGTTTATGCAACACTATCTCCTCCTTAATCCCAAAAAAACTAAATTATTGCTCTTCACCCCTACTCACAAATCACCCACTCCTTTCTTCACTATAACCTCTAACAATGGTACCAACATTATCCCAGATTCTACAACACGCCTACTAGGTGTAACAATTGATAATCATCTCCGCTATGATGAACACATCAACTCCACTATAAAGTCTGTTAACAAAAAACTTGGTACCCTCTATAGAATCAAACCCTTCCTTACCCCTGCTGCAAGAAAGACTATTGCCCAAACCCACCTCATTTCAAACCTTTTCTATGCCTGTGTTATATATACTAACTTGTCCAGAAACAACCTCTCTAAACTCTCAACCTGCTATAATAGCATAGCTAGATTCAGCACATGCTCCCCCTTTAAAACGCACCACTGCCTTAACCTCAAACAACTAGGATGGCTAGAATTAAAGAACTATATACTCCGTCAACAATTACTTATTACTCAAAAGATCCTATATCACCCTAACAACACCCCCATCCTCACCAATCTAATTACACCGTATACAAACCTATCCACACTCCGCTCTGCTAATAAGCTTCTAGTTTCCTCACAGAAAGCAAATAACAAAGCTGGGGATTCACTCTTCACAAACACTGGAGGAAAAATCTGGAATCAGCTTCCCTCAAAATGATCTACCCTTGCCTCTACACCTCTTTTTAAAAAACAGCTAAAAGAACATCTAAAAACTCATTGGCTGTGTCCATGCACTAACCCAGACTGATCATCTTCTTCTCTTCTTCACTTACCCCTTTCAGTACTCCTTTAACCTAAGCCTTCATAACTTGTACTACTCTTTCTCTGTATTTGAAGAATAACACTTGTGTTCTCTTCCCAACCTGAGACTTCCAATTCCTTCTACTGTGTTTTGTATAATTACTTAGTTGAATTTTTACTAAATCTGTTATAGCTTAAAATGTATTTTTATTACTACTCTTAGACTAATATTGATATGTACTGTATCCCATTATGTTTTTAGACATTGTTAACTTTGACACTGTTTATGCTTGGCGCTTTTCTCCCCGGGCCTCTACTGAAAATGGACATATATCCAGCTAGACTAGCCCGGTTAACAAATGTAAAATAAATAATAAATAAATAAATGAATCCCTTTGGATTTGTTCCTTTAAGTTTCAGGACCCATAGAATTGGATACCACTGGGTAGCTTTAGCAGACTCTGTTGCTAAGCATCTTAAGGAGGTCCTAAGAATTAGAATGTTCCAGCTATCCTTCTAATCTCTTCTAATCTGTTTTATTCTTATATTTCATTTAACTTAAATATTTATTATCTGTTTGACACAGGACATGTTTATTATTTATATTGTTACTATAATTATTTTTATATATTGCTATTTATTTTTAACCGATTAAATAAACCTGAACTTCAAAGTCAAATGTGTTTTAAACGTTAAATGCTCCCTTCTTTGCCCAATGCAGAACCTTGACACACTGTATATTTTTAGATGCTTTAGCTGTTCCACTTGCATTCAGTCTTGTCTGGCAGTTTACTATCAGGGATTAAGGAAGAATGAGCTGCTAATGAGATTTGTGCAGTAGTCTTGGAGCTGACTCTCTCAGTCTTCATTTGCTTCCTTATAACGCTAGCCATTCAACCTCACTGTACTCCCAGACTGCCTCTGAAAAGAGGCAGATAGGCTTAGGAAATTTACATGGTTAACAAATAAATAAAATATAAGTCTAGAATAAATCACATTTCTTGATCCATATTTTTCCATTGCCAGAAAAACTGTCCTGCAGTGAGACATTTCCTTATGTTTGTAGCTATACCATGCCTTAAATAATTAAAAGAAAATCCCTGCTTCACTTCTGATACCATGTAACATTTGAGCCCTTTTTATATGAAATAATGAGATGGGTGTCAGATAGTATGTTGCCAGCTCTACACACAGGAAACCAAAGCACTTGATCAATATATTGGTACTCTGAATAGTGCAAAGGATACCAATATCTCAAAACAATGCCAGATATTAAACATCTTTATATGGCTGCCAGTATACTTTATTCTTTCATCAGGCATGCCCACTCATTAATGTGTACTAGTCTGGTCAGACAACCATCACTGAGTACTGTCCTGGTCAGATATCCGTGTCTGGATACTGGTCAGTACATATGATTGTCAAGAGTTTCATATGAATCTCATACTTTAGGGCATTCTAGTGAACTATAACCATTATGTAAGTCTATGCACTAAACTTAGCAATAGAGATTATGACCTGTGAATCTTGTGATCCATTCAGCATATATCTTTATGATTGCATTTCACCTCTATCATAGTTTTCTTCTGTACTGTTTTTTCATGTTCCATCCTGTTGTATACTACTTAAAGATTTATCTATGGCCTGGGCTGTTGCCAAAATGTTCTACAAACTGGTCAACAAACCTGGTTAACAAACAAACCCTTGAACTATTCTAAAGTATACTGACACAATCATGTGTCAGCAGACTGTCATCATGACTTTTTCTTAGGGTTTCATGTGCTGGTATTTTGTTCTTGACTATAACTAGCCCTGAAGCATTTGTACTAGAAATGTTTGTGTGAAAATCCATGCAGATGAATAGCGCCACTTATATAAGACAAAGCAAATAATATCAGACTTTCAGCTATCAAAATGCCATTTGACATTTTTTTAATCCATTTACTTTTGGACTTAATTCATAGCACCTTTCAGTGTGCTACTAGGTCTTATAGATAAGCTCCAACAGTCTAAACTATGTCTTCACTTATAACACCTGCCACAGCCGGGTCATAGTCAAATAGAGCCCTAGGGAGGGTAATGGATCATGCACCCCTCCCCCGCAGCAATTCCAGTGTCCCATTATTTGGCTAGTTCTCCCCATTTACCATAAAAACTGTTTAAACCTGTTAGTGTGCATGCTATTTTCTTATTTACTTTTACAATGATTACAGATATTTGGATTTAATTTAAAACTTTTTTTTTCAATTTTTATAGCATAAACACTGATAGCCATTTGCTAAACAAAACAGTACAGTCTCAAAATGAAAATAGACTTAGCATGAACAACAGTAAACTTCTTTGCCCTTGAAAATGCATTCATTAAAACTGCATTGAAACCAACATTCATAGTAAATGCATCTGGTTAGTGGCAGATTAAGTTTACCTTTGGGCGTTTTTCAAACCATGGGCCCATTGTACACATCTTTAGGACTATGTATACAAGCATGTGTTATTTCATTCATCTTCCTGATTGTATTAAATTATATGCCTTGTATAATATAGTACCACTTGTTGCAGTGTGTTTTAAATTTGTATGGCTCATTCCACTAAGCAATGAAGCAAAACTTATGAAGTGATGATGACAAAGCTACCCATTTTAAGAACACTTCAACCTTAAAAGGCCACCCAAATTTCTGTTACTACAGACCACCAATATCCGTCAATATGTACAATTTCTACAGAAGTAAAAGTCATTTGAATAATTCCACATTAAAGAGAACTGTAACTAATGAAGAGGTTGTTTCTGGCAAACAACTTTGTATTTCATTGTGTTTCATCTACAAATTCAGTGCCTGCTGCCCTTGAAGAAAAGAAATTCCCCATGCTACACTTAGCTGTGTGTCATCAGCATAGACAATGTCAGTGTTTTCTGTTTTCTCAGGGGTTTCTGAAATGAACACATTGAATAATACTGGATGCAGGTCTGACACCTGTGGTTCTCCACTTGTCACTTTCCTTATTCCTGATGTTTTCCATGACTGCCACCACAGTCCTCTGCTTTACACATGCATCTACAGTCCTTGTTGGGTATAATATATATTTCAGGCTCCACAAATTCTCCATCACTGTCTATGTCCTCTAACTCCAACATGCTGCTTGCACTAGTTACTTCATTGCATTTAATGCTTTTGTTGTACTTTATTGTAACCTTGCTTTCCCCTATGTTGTTTACACATATGCCCCACTTTAAGGTATGCCCTACAGAACTTTGCCTTACATCACCAGTCTCTGTCAGGGGGTATTGTTTTAGTACAACAAAAACACAAGCATCCTTGTGCATTTTTAATCACAGTACAAACTGTCACACTCTGCTATATTAGTGGCACATTTTACTGCTGTTTCGATGGGCATAATTATTCATAGGTCTTTGTCTAACATTAGGTCTTTTTCAGATGACAGTCTCTTTATACCTGCATGATACAAACTGGTTCGCCTTTTAATGCTTCACTCAGTTTCTCTCCAAATAACACTGTTTGCCAAACTACATATTTCTGCTTCATAACCAGATAAGCTTTAATATGGGATTTTATTTATTTTTTGATGTTTTGTAACAATCTACAATTACAGGTGGCATGGTGATTGAGTGATTACACAAACTGTGCAGTTTTAACAATTTTGTTTTATGCTTCTCTGGTCCTAATACAACCAACAATAATCCATAGATTTTGGTGCCAATTGCATTAAGCATAACAGAGACTTTTTTATCAACCTTACAGCAAGGTTCACCTCTCTCAGTACAGGTCAATCATCCCTCCACAGCTGCATTAAATGCATTTGCACACTCAGCGTTCTTCCACTCAATACTGTATTACAAAGTCAGTCACGCTCACGTTTGCTGTTCTGACTGCAAGCGTTTGTCTGAAAATTAACTGGTGCTACCTTGAGCATCACAATTTGATAAGTCTGACAGATAGTTTCCTATTAAAGATACAATTACTTTGTTGATAAAGCACTAAATATACAAATCCTTTGTATGTATACAATTCCCTTTTACAGTACTGATTGCACTCTATGCATTTTATAGCAGAAGACCCAGTATAGGTATTAGCAACAAATCCTGATGTAAAAGTTTTTGCATTACTTTTTAAACCTGTTGTCCTTAAAATTCTCTTTGTATATCCATTTCCCTGATACAAGCATTGATTTGTGCCTTCTTGGTCTAGTAGCTTGAGTTTTACATTCAGAGAGCACTCAGGCATCTAATAGACAGTGATGCAGATTACAAGGTACCCCTCTATTGTGATGTCTTACTTTCTCTTCCTTCCCTTCTCTTTGAAACCAACACCTTTTTTTCTTGGGAAACAAGGCAGAACACTGACAAAGAAGTGTTTTGATAGTGAAAAGTGTGAAAACTAATGTGTGTGTATTTCTCTTCATATACTTCTTCTGATATTGCAGTATCTCAGAGAATTCTTCTCACTTTGAAGTGCAGTGATCTTACAGTTACATATAAGTAGCAGTGCCCTACAGTCCTCCACAGCAGTCCCTCCCCTCGTGCAAAAAATGCATTAGCAGTGCTACAGCAACTTTAAGTTCCTGCAAAAAATGCATTAATAGTATTACAGCAACTTTCAGTGTCTGCTGTTTTACTTAAAAATCACACAATGGTGTTCTTTTCAGTGATGAACACTTGTGTATCAAACATTTGTTGTGCAGCTGTGTTCTGGTAGAAAAATGCATCTACACAGATGAAACAGTCTCATTGCCACTTTGTTGTGTCTTTGCCAAATGCTGTGACCATCAAACAGGGTGACAGATTTACTCAGATTTAGAAAACAGGTTTGATGTGTTTTCACAGCTGGTCAGAATTTAGAGGAACAACTGGTGGTGTTGTGTATCTACAGTAGTGTTAGCATATATTACACATATAACCAAAGGATGGAATCCCATTCTCACTTCCTGTCTCTCTCTCTCTCTCGCGCGCGCACACACACACACACACACACACACACACGCACACACACGCACACATGCGCACACACGCACACACGCACACACGCACATGCACACACGCACACACACACACACACACATTCTGAATGGATATTACTTAGAAAACAATACTGGATTCACCCCTTTCCCCAAACACTCTACTAACATAAGCAAAAAACAAAACAAAGTGCTTAAAGATTACCACTGTCATGGCATTAATATGCACTTGTAGATGAGGCAGGCAACTAACAAACAACAAGGAACTTTGTGTGACTGAATCTGAGCTCAGTTTTAAACTCTGAGTGTAGGTTCAAACTTACTACCTCAAAACAAGCACAATGAATCTTTCAGTTTTCTCAAGATAAAATATTCAGGATTGTAGTCCATAAATAAAGGCAAACATTTGAGTTTCAGACTTCATACACTTGAGAAAATGTGTACTAATACAAAACCTTTTATTCTAATAACTTTCTAAGTTTATAAGAGAAATATTAAAAAATTATCCCTGTTTTTAGTTCTTTGACACCCCCAACTATTTTAGCTCTGCCAAGATTTATTGCATTGAGGGGTTGAGATGTATGATTACAAGAGCATTCTAATAACAACTAAATGTACATTTTGCAGTTTCTGTCAGTGTACCTGGGTTAGTTCTTATAAAAGCCTTTTTCATAGGTTCATAGGTTCATACTAGGCTATCTGCCCTAGGGCATTTATAAGCCTAGCCAGAATGTGTTTGGCTTTCGCCACCCATTTTAAATTTATTTTGCTATGCCCTTTTTCGAGGTTAGTATACTGTGCCTCTGTCTAATAGTGACACAGAAGTGATACCTGGGGTAAACCTACGATCTCCCATCCACTCATCAAGATTCCTCTTGAAGAGAGTCAATGAGGGACTCTGCCTAACCTGGACTGGGATTTTATTCCAGAGTGAAGGGAGCCTCTGGGTTATGAATCTGTCCCTCCAGCATGTCCTATTTATTTCAGTGCTGAGGTTCAAGTCCCTCGAGCGCGTAGCTCGATGGGATTTGGATTTTCTGAGGTGCAGCATGTCCATTAATTCTGGGTTGGACATGGCTTTATATGTCAGGCACAGATCACCTCTGAACAGGTGGTATGCCACTGAGTAGAGCTGGAGTTTCTTTAATCGGGCAGCATATGGCATCTGTTTGAGCCCTTTGATCCTCTTGGTGAGGTACTTTTGGGGTCTTTCCAGTTGCTGCAGGTGTCTGGTAAGGTACATCCCAAAAGGGGCATTGTACTCAATTATGGGCCTGATGAGGGATGAGTAAAGAGGCACGATGACCTCCCCTGATCTAGATGTGAATCCCTTCATGATTAGGTGGGCTATATAAAATGTTTTTCTAACCACTTTGGCCACGTGGTTGTCAAATGAGAGATTGCTATCAACTTGGGTCCCCAGGTCCCTAATTACTTTTTCTGTACTTAATGGATTACCACCTATGTGGTAATTTGTGGGCACTTTGTTTTGCCAAAGGGGATGACTATACACTTTTTGGCATTTAGCTTGAGGCCATGGCTCTGGCACCAGTTGTCTGTTTCTATGAGGCCCTTTTGGAGGATGCTTGTGTCGGCTGGAGAGTCGATTATGGCGCCCAGTTTGCAGTCATCTGCGAACTTGGTCAGCCACAGTCCTTCCATGTTGGCCTGTACCTCGGAGAAATATATACTGAACAAGAGAGGTCCCAGGACTGAGCCTTGTGGGACACCACTTGTAACTGGTTTGGAGTCTGACATGGCTCCAGCAATTCTAACCATGTGTGTTCTGTCCTTGAGCCAGTTTGCAATCCATCTAGTGACATAGGGGTTTATATTTAAGCTGGTGAGCTTATCTATAATGCCCGAGTGGGGTATTGTATCGAAGGCTTTTGCGAGGTCCAGGTAGGCTGTGTGGACCACCTTCCCCTCGTCAATGGCCTTGGTGACTGTTTCAAAGAAATCAACCAGGTTTAAGAGTCAGGTTCTACCCTTAACAAAGCCAAACTGGGTAGGATCCAGTGTCTGTAGGTCCCCAATATCTTTATTTATGAGGTCCATGATGATCCTTTCCATAGCTTTGCAGACCAAGCTAGTCAGGCTTATGGGGCGATACTTTCCAGGATCCGTTGAGGCACCACCTTTATGGAGAGGGACCACTGTTGCTGTACGCCACTCTTTGGGCACATATCCTGTAGTAAGGCTGAGATTGAACAGTAGTTTTATGTTTGGGTTTAGTTCTTCTTGGAGTTCATGTAGGATGCAGCCCGGGACACCGTCTGGTCCCATTGATGCTGTGTTTTTTGCTTTGGAGAGGGCGGCTCTTACCTGAGCATCTGAGATGTCAGGGGGGCAGCACTCTGCTGGGACAGATATTTGCCCTTTTGGTGGGGAGGGGGGGGGAGTTTGTGCTGAACCTGTCAGCTAGGATGTTGGCAATGTCTGTGGGTTCGGTGTATTTTTTGTCATTTTGGACTAATTCTGAGCATATCTGGGAATTACCACCCACGTTCCTAATATAACTAAAGAAAGCCTTGTGATTATTCTTAGTGTCCTGTGCAATTTTTCTCTTGAAGCTGGCCTTAGACAATTTTATGAGTGCCCGTAGTTTTTTGCTAATACTGATCAGTTATGCCTTCCCTTTTTGGGATTTTGCTCTATCATTTAGTAGCTTCCTCCTTCTATTGTATAGTTTGTTTATGGCTGGGGTCCACCAGGCAGGACGTCTGCCTTTGGAGGATTGGTTCTTGGTTTTATTTGGGATTGCATGATCCATGCATTCCTGAAGGTGTTCATAGAATGCGTTTATAAAGGATTCTGTGGTCTGGGCCGTATTTTCCACAGGCCTGGGGGCTTTGAAGGATTCCACCTCGGTTTTGAGGAGTGTGAAATTTGCTTTAGAGAAGATTTTCACTGTGGTTTTCTGGGCAGGGGGTGGGGTCGGGATGTGAATATCCAGTGAGATTAGTTTATGGTCTGATCTTACCAGTGAGGGATACACTTCTGGTCTGGAGCATAGAGTCTCCATGTTGGTGATGATCAGGTCCAGTATGTTTTCCCCTCTTGTGGGAGTGGTAACAAGTTGTTCCATAGCATTTGAGTTTATAAATTCTAGGAACCTTTGGGCTAGGGTGTTGGAGCTAGAGTAATGCTCCCAGTCTATGTTTGGGTAGTTGAAGTCACCCAATATAATGGTGTTTGGAGAGACCTTCATATTTTCCAGTGTTCTCAGGAAGGCCGATTGGGGTTCCTGGGTTTAGGAGGGTGGTCTGTAGCAGGCTATAATCTGGAAGGCAGTTTTACCCACTGTTAGTTGCACATGGATAGTCTCTGATGCTTCGTGCTTTGCCACCAACCTGGAGGTGTGGGTATCTTTGATGAATATCGATACTCCCCCTCCTTTTGTGGTTCGGTCCAAGTTTTGGGGCCGAAAAGCATGGTATGAGGTATAACCTGGTAGTGCTGGGGTGCTCTCGGGAGCCCTGAACCAGGTTTCTGTTACTGCACAGATATCAATGTTCTCCATGCTAAGGAGAGTTTCGAGTGCGTGCATCTTGAGGTTTAGACTTCTGGCGTTGAGTAGCATTACTCTTATCCCTTGTGATACCTATGGAGGTGGGTTTGTGTTTTGCGCCTTGCCTAAAAAAGGCACTATAGGGGTAGCAAGAGCCTTTGCCAATATCCGAAAGCCCAGGGGTGACAGGTGCAAGCCGTCCCTAGCGAAGCATGGTGGCTTGTCGAGCATATCATCCCAAGCTGACAGGCATTGGATCCCCTTTGAATGACACCAGTACTTAAGCCAATTGTTGATATTGATCATCTTGTCTTCATATTGTGGCATCATTCTTGGTGAGGGTAAGATGCTACTCAAGGTCAGGGTCATATTGTATGAGTACAGTATTAATGTACATTACTAGCACAGATTTTTTTTTTTTTTTTTTTTACAGATTCTCACACAACATAGAAACAGACATATTCAATTGTTTTCAACAGTCCTGATCCTGCACATTATGGGTACGTTTTGTCCAGTCCACATTTTGTGTCAGAGGGGTCTGTGTCTCTCTCTCTCTCTCTCTCTCTCTCTCTCTGATAACTTTAGCTGGGACTGTGGCCTGACAGCTAGAATTGCCTTCCTCTGTAAGGAGTAAACCAGGGTTGTTATCTGGGGGAGAGAAGATGATTTATCCATTTACATATCATTAAGTGTGGGTGACATATATACATATTCATTTCTACCTTTCTCTTTGTTGAGAATTTAATTTCTCAAGTTTTCCACTGCTTTGACTGTGCATGGCCTCCTTTAGTTATGGCTGGTTTCATAGATTCATGAAGCATTTTAACTGTCTAGAAATGTTATTTTTTTCAAATGACAGTTTCAAATTCTACAGATCACCAGTGCTATGCACTTTACAGATCCTATCATCATCTAATTATAATGGGGGTTGGGGTAAAATAGGAATCAAATGACCTTATAATTTATCTAATTTTTACATTATGGAGGAAAATCAACTAAAGATAATTATCTGGACTAGGGTATCCAATGTGTTATAGAAACAAACAATAATAGTCATAACGTTCCTGAATAATATTGGCTTAGAGCATGGAATAAATGGAAACTTTTTGACTAATTTACATTTCACCCTCTTCATAAAGTCACAAAGGTAGAGTTAAGACAGGCTCAGCTCTTGGACCCTACACTAAGAGGCTTGAGGGTGGTAGCTAGGGAGGCACCTATCCTCAAGGAAAAGGGGAGTCTGTATACTGGAATAAAGGGATACTGTATAGAGAGTGGACCCCGAAGAGAGGGCTAGATGATGAGGTAATACAGCAGTTAGTAGTGCCTAGAGCCACCCATCTGCCACTTCTAGCCATAGCCAATGACATTCCTTTTTGCAGGTTATATGGGCATAAAGCATACCAAAAAACATATTATACAGAAATTTTACTGGCCTGGGATTGCAAGGGATATAACAGGGTATTGCAGGATCTGTGAGCAGTGCCAAAAGGTAGGCAAGGCAGGGGACAAGATCAAAGTTCCTTTGATGCCTTTGCCTGTGATTGAGGAGCTGTTTCAAAGTATAGCTATGAATATTGTGGGGCTTCTGAGCATCCGAAGTTCCACAGGGAAGAAGCATATGCTTGTGGTAGTAGATTGTGCTACTAGATACCCTGTGACTGTGGCTCTGTCCTATATCGAGGCAGAGAATGTGGCAAATGCTTTGTTAGAGATGAGGGTAGGTTTCCCAAAATAAATACGTACTGACAGATGTGCCAATTTCATATCAGACCTGCTGGCTTGTCTGTGGAAGCTCTGTGGGATGAAGCACCTAAAAACTACCCCCTACTATCCCCAGACTAATGGTCTTGTTGAGAGGTTAAAATCTATGCTAAAGACCATGCTACAGGCATTTGAATACCAGTTTAAGAGAGAGTGGGACAAATATTTGCCCCATCTGCTCTTTTGCTTAGAGAGAGGCATCCCAGCATCCACAGGTTTCTCACCCTTTGAGCTGCTATTTGGGCATAGGGTGAGGGGGAGTGTGAATCCAACCAGGACTCTGTTGTGGCATATGTTCTAAACCTCATGACAAGGCTTAGGGAGCTCATGGTCTTGGACAAGGAGAACCTGGCAGAAGCCCAACAGCAGAAAAAGATTTGGTATGACAGGAATGATTGAGTCCAATAGTATGCTGTGGGACAGCAGGTTATGGTTCTCATTCCTGTCAGACACAATAAGTTGCAGACAGTTTGGGAGGGACCCTTCAAAGGGGTAAGGAAGGTCAATGATGTTAACTACATGGTAGAACTGCCAGGCAGGAGGCAGGGGCACAAATTGTACCATATTAACACTTAGCCTTACCATGATAGGGAGGCCCTGGTGCTGAGTATTTGCAGTGGATGGCAGGAGGAGTCTGAGGGGGATCTTGTGACTAATCTCTCCTCAGTGAGGCTTGGACAGACCCTTCAGTGGAAGGGGTAGCAATATCTCAACGGCTATCACCTACCCAGGTTCGAGAACTCTGAGCACTGTTACAGGAGCTTGGGACATGTTCACTGGGAAACCTGGGTGTACCCACCAGATGCAGCACCATGTGGATACAGGACCCCAAAGGCCTATCAAACAGGCCCCTTACAGGGCACCTGAGTGAGTCACACAGACTCTGAGGGAGAAGATACAGGAAATGTTGGAAATGGGGGTAATCCAGGAGTCCTGCAGTCCCTGGCAGCACCAGGTTATGTGTGGACTACAGGAAACTAAATAGTCACACAGAATCAAATGCTTACCCATACCTAGGACAGATGAAGCCTTAAAGCAGCTGGGTGGGGTCAAATATCTGACCACTATTGATCTGACCAAGGGCTACTGGCAGGTGGGCTCCATATTACGCTGTCACAGACGCAGGTTGTCGAACGCGTCTTTGTTGAACTGAAAAGCAGGAAAAGGCAAAATAGCGAAGCGGCTTTTCAGAGAATTCTTTCCTTGGGAAATAATTTGTTTGGCCGCTTTTGCTACTTTGCTTTTTCGGCACTGTAGTGCAATCTCAGATTTGGTATATTTAAATTGGGGATGTGTGGGGGGCACAGCCCCCAACGTCAGGGGGTGTGGGGGGTAAAGCCCCCCACATTATGTAATGTTTTATATATTTTTTTTCCTCAGAACAGCGACTTCTTTCCCTTGGTACTAGGAAGCTTTCTTCATTGTCTTTGGGGTAAACTAATTGCTACTATGGAATGATGGAGGTTTGAAATTGTTTTATGACTTCTAGGAGCTGCAGCAGATCTTAGCAAGGTCTCTGTGTGTGTATTATTGACACTGAGGAAACTCGGCGCTATAATATATAACATTATGTATCCTGTTTTTTGTTTATTTTGTTCTTTATTTCTTTGTTATTTATAGCACTTTGTGTACTGTGTATTTTTCTAGCTAGTTTCACTGTGTGTGAGGTATTAACTGGAAATTGTCCACCTTTATTAAGCATCTGTTGGGTTGTTTGTTTCTGATAACTGGTTACAGTAAACTCTTTTTTTCTAGAGGCTCCTTTAGCTGTTTAAAACTTTAATTTAAAGCCTCACTGCTGCTTTTCAGCTGTGAAACATTTCTGCAGTTTGTTTCCCATCCTCCCTCCCTGCTGGTATAGTGTTTTTATAGTTGGTGGCTTTGCAGTTGCCTGCCCCTAGTGTAAATTTGATCTGGGACCCTCCTCCCAGTCTAGTGGCATTACCTCATTCTACCCAGTACAGGGAGAACATTTGAGAAGATCAATCAGCTTAGTTTCGGCTAGTCCTTTCTCTCTTGCCTTTCTCTCTTTCCACTAAAAAAAAAAAAAAAAAAAAAAAAAAATATCTGCTTTTACTGTATTTGTGTTTTTTCCTACTTTATTTTGCTTTTGCGTCATCTTAAAAGTACTCAATTGATTTTATTACTGCTTGGTGTAACTTATTCTAAGCCTTTTAGTTTAAGCACTTGGGCTTTAGACCAGTTGTTTTACATTAGGAAGGTCTGTGGGCTGCACTGTGGTGGCAGGACAGGTAGCTTACATCCTTTTAAGTTGGGAACTGCTGATTGAGGGCTCAGTGTCTGTTATTCTAAAAGTGTATTAGTTCTGGTTTAAGCACCAGGGCTTCAGGCCAGTTATTTTACATTAAGAAGGTTCATGGTCTGCACTCTTGTGGGAGAAGAGGCTGGACTCTGCCCTTCTAAGCTGGGAATTTCTGGTTAAAGGCTTATAGTGCCTGCATATTTGAACTATTATTTACTGTAATTGGTACACCTTGTTTGCTGTAGCATAGACTAGATCCAGGCCTGCTGAATCTAGTTTTGTTTTTATGCTTGTTATTTCCCTGAAAAGCTAATTCCACCTAAAATGTGGCTTTTCAGCGCTTCTGTGGATCCCTAGTGATATCTGCATTGCTTACTGTACTTATTTCCTTGTTTCACTTGAAAGAAAGTTACTGTTTGTTATTTTTGCATTTAAGTTACCTGGCACTTGCTCACTAAAGCAATTATATAAGTCAGCACTAAAAAATTAAAAGCACTACACCCTCACAAACTCCCCCTGGAGTACCTTGCTCCCCATTGGCCATTTTTTTCAATTATAAAGAAATTCCTAATACTATTCTAGCATGTCCAAAGGTCAGTTGTCAATCTCCTCTCCAGTCCAGCTGGTGAATCTGGGAATCTTGAGGCAATGTTACAACTGCCTCATGTACACAGACAACCCTCTCCTCCTCCCAACAAATTCCAACACATGTGAGAGATGCAACCATATAGTCAAACTGGAGGCTAAGCTCTCTCAACTCAGTACTGCCGTAACCAGTCAGGAGGAGAAGGAAACCACACTCACTACAATTCCAGTCTCACATAGACCTACCACGACAGCAAACCAAACAGATAAACACACAAAAACATACTTGGAGGCTCTAAATAAAAATCTGCCTAAGCAGCAGAGACCTCCAAAGCAGACACCAAAGCAGCCGCTACCCCAAAACAAAACACGTGCAACACATAGCTCACAAAGCCAGTGTGCCGAACAGTCACAGCCCTTAAGGCTAAACAACACACCTGATACACTTGTAATAGGTGACTCTATCATCAGGCACACTGACGTCCCACTCACCAGGCTGAACAAGGAGAAGGTCACAGTGAGCTGCCTATCGGGCGCTAGGATCCGCCACATAACACAAGCACTCAGGTCACTCCAAGGCAAGTACAAATATGACTCAGTCATTGTCCATGCTGGTGTGAATGACCTGAGACGTACCTCCCTGGACTACATGAAAAGAGACATAGAGGAGCTCTCTGAGCATGTTGCCCAGGCCGGTATGACTCTGACCTTGAGTAGCATCTTACCCTCACCAAGAATGATGCCACAGTATGAAGACAAGATTATCAATTTCAACAATTGGTTTAAGTATTGGTGTCATTCAAAGGGGATCCAATGTCTGTCAGCCTGGGATGACATGCTCGACAAGCCACGATGCTTCACTAGGGACGGCTTGCACCTGTCACTCCTGGGCTTTTGGATATTGCCAAAGGCTCTTGCTACCCCCATAGTGCCTTTTTTAGGCAAGGCTCAAAAGACAAACCCACCTCCATAGGTATCACAAGGGATAAGAAACTAAGAGTAATGCTACTCAACGCCAGAAGTCTAAACCTCAAGATGCATGCACTCGAAACTCTCCTTAGCATGGAGAACATCAATATCTGTGCAGTAACAGAAACCTGGTTCAAGGCTCTCGAGAGCACCCCAACACTACCAGGTTATACCTCATACCATGCTTTTCGGCCCCAAAACTTGGACCGAACCACAAAAGGAGGGGGAGTATCAATATTCACAAAGATACCCACACCTCCAGGTTGGTGGCACAGCACGAAGCATCAGAGACTATCCATGTGCAACTAACAGTGGGTAAAACTGCCTTCCAGTTTATAGCCTGCTACAGACCACCCTCCCAAACCCAGGAACCCCACTTGGCCTTCCTGAGAACACTGGAAAATATGAAGGTCTCTCCAAACACCATTATATTGGGTGACTTCAACTACCCAACCATAGACTGGGAGCATTACTCTAGCTCCAACACCCTAGCCCAAAGGTTCCTAGAATTTATAAACTCAAATGCTATGGAACAACTTGTTACCACTCCCACAAGAGGGGAAAACATACTGGACCTGATCATCACCAACATGGGGACTCTATGCTCCAGACCAGAAGTGTATCTCTCACTGGTAAGATCAGACCATAAACTAATCTCACTGGAAATTCACATCCCGACCCCACCCCATGCCCAGAAAACCACAGTGAAAAACTTCTCTAAAGCAAATTTCACACTCCTCAAAACCAAGGTGGAATCCTTCAAAGCCCCCGGGCCTCTGGATAATACGGCCCAGACCGCAAAATCCTTTATAAACGCATTCTATGGACACCTTCAGGAATGCATGGATCATGCAATCCCAAATAAAACCAAGACCCAATCCTCCAAAGGCAGATGTCCTGTCTGGTGGACCCCAGCCATAAACAAACTATACAATAGAAGGAGGAAGCTACTACATGATAGAGCAAAATCCCAAAAAGGGAAATCATCTCTGATCAGTATTAGCAAAAAAACTATGGGCACTCATAAAATCGTCTAAGGCCAGCTTCGAGAGAAAAATTGCACAGGACACTAAGGATAATCACAAGGCTTTCTTTAGTTATGTTAGGAACCTGGGTGGGAATTCCCAGATATGCTCAGAATTAGTCCAAAATGACAAAAAATACACCAAACCCACAGACATTGCCAACATCCTAGCTGACAGGTTCAGCGCAAACTTCTCCTCCCCCTCCCCACCAAAAGGGCTAATATCTATCCCAGCAATGTGCTGCCCCCCTGACATCTCAGATGCTCAGGTAAGAGCTGCCCACTCCAAAGCAAGAAACACAGCATCAATGGGACCATACGGTGTCCCGGGCTGCGTCCTACATGAACTCCAAGAAGAGCTAAACCCAAACCTAAAACTACTGTTCAATCTCAGCCTTACTACAGGATATGTACCCAAAGAGTGGCGTAGAGCAACAGTGGTCCCTCTCCACAAAGGTGGTGCCTCAACGGATCCTGGAAACTATCGCCCCATAAGTCTCACTAGCTTGGTCTGCAAAGCTATGAAAAGGCTCATCATGGACCTTATAAATAAAGATATTGGGGACCTGCAGACACTGGATCCTACCCAGTTCAGCTTTGTTAAGGGCAGATCCTGCCTCTTGAACCTGTTCGATTTCTTTGAAACAGTCACCAAGGCCATTGACAAGGGGAAGGTTGTCCACACAGCCTACCTAGACCTCGCAAAAGCCTTTGATACAATACCCCACTCGGGCATTATAGATAAGCTCACCAGCTTAAATATAAACCCCTATGTCACTAGATGGCTTGCAAACTGGCTCAAGGACAGAACCCGCATGGTTAGAATAGCTGGAGCCATGTCAGACTCCAAACCAGTTACAAGTGGCGTCCCACAAGGCTCAGTCCTGGGACCTCTCTTGTTTGGTATATATTTCTCTGAGGTACAGGCCAACATGGAAGGACTGTGGCTGACCAAGTTCACAGATGACTGCAAACTGGGTGCCGTAATAGACTCTCCAGCCAACACAAGCATCCTCCAAAAGGGCCTCATAGAAACAGACAACTGGTGCCAGAGCCACGGCCTCAAGCTAAACGCCAAAAAGTGTATAGTCATCCCCTTTGGCAAAAACAAAGTGGCCACAAATTACCACATAGGTGGTAATCCATTAAGTACAGAAGAAGTAATTAGGGACCTGGGGACCCAAGTTGATAGCAATCTCTCATTTGACAACCACGTGGCCAAAGTGGTTAGAAAAACATTTTATATAGCCCACCTAATCATGAAGGGATTCACATCTAGATCAGGGGAGGTCATCGTGCCTCTTTACTCATCCCTCATCAGGCCCATAATTGAGTACAATGCCCCTTTTGGGATGTACCTTACCAGACATCTGCAGCAACTGGAAAGACCCCAAAAGTACCTCACCAAGAGGATCAAGGGGCTCAAACAGATGCCGTATGCTGCCCAGTTAAAGAAACTCCAGCTCTACTCAGTGGCATACCACCTGCTCAGAGGCGATCTGTGCCTGACGTATAAAGCCATGTCCAACCCAGAATTAATGGACATGCTGCACCTCAGAAAATCCAAATCCCATCGAGCTACATGCTCGAGGGACATGAACCTCATCACTGAAATAAATAGGACATGCTGGAGGGACAGATTCATAACCCAGAGGCTCCCTTCACTCTGGAATAAAATCTCAGTCCAGGTTAGGCAGAGTCCCTCATTGACTCTCTTCAAGAGGAATCTTGATGAGTGGATGGGAGATCGTAGGTTTACCCCGGGTATCACTTCTGTGTCACTGTTAGACAGAGGCACAGTATACTAACCTTGAAAAAGGGCATAGCAAAATTAATTTAATATGGGTGGCGAAAACCATACACACTCTGGCTAGGCTTATAAATGCCCTAGGACAGATAGCCTAGTATGAAACTATGAACCTATGAACCTATGAACATATGTGCTATATCCTGACAGCATCTAGCCAAGGGGGATAGCATGGGAACCAGTAGTCAAATGACCAGATGTATGTGATGTAATTCTGTAATCCATCACTAAAAATTATATTTTTAATACTAGGTGAGACTGCAGTCTCATAGCATTCTGTTCGTGGTACCTGACAAGGAAGAACCCCTCTCCTACTTCATCTTGCCTTGCTCTAGTAAGTGACTCAATCTTCAAGAGTGTGTGTGTGTGTGTGTGTGTGTGTGTGTGTGTGTGTGTGTGTGTGTGTGTGTGTGTGTGTGTGCGCGCGCGCGTGTCAGCTGTTTGGGGCAGGGACACAAAACACTGGTTCTACAGAGAGGGTGCTGGAGAACTTAGCTTGGCTGAGGTCTGAACTCTGTCTGCCGGTGCCAGTGGGGAGTCTTATTGGGGACCTGGAGGGAGACAAATAGAGAAGTCCAGACCCTGAACTAAGTGTGTTCCCTGTGTGCTCTTAAGGGAAAATGTGCTTGCTGCAGAGAGCTGCATCTGGAAATACTGGGTGTATACATTTTTGTTCCAAGTGAATGTCCCTTTGCAGTGCCAGTTATGAGGATTCAGGCTCCTTGATTAGTAGCCCAGAGTGGGGGCATCACAAGAGCGAATACTTTCTCCTGGTGTTAAAAAAACAAAAAAAAACAAATGCTCATATAAGGGAGCATTCATGCTTTTTTGCCAGTAGCCTTTTGTATGGAATTGTGGTGCAGTGGGGAAAAGGAATTTGTCCTTAACCTGCTGTTGTGTCATCTCAGAGTTAGTATATACAATTAGCAAGGGGGTGCAGGGGGGCTTGCCCCCTGCAAAAAAAAAAAAAAAAAAGAGTTTTTCTTTTTTTTTGCATTTTCAATCACTTTAGATTCACTCTGAAGTGATTGCTGTTTGAACGTTCATTCTTGTGAACATTCATTATTTGATGAGACACACACACACACACATATATGTAGATATAGGTAAGTATATATATATATATATATATATATATATATATATATATATATATATATATACACACACACACACACACACACACACACGTGTGTGATCTATATATCTATATGTATATATATATATATATATATATATATATATATATATATATATATATATATGTGGGTCTACCTAAAATGATCTAAACACAAAAACATCAACACGAAAAATGTTAACTTAAAATAACCATGAAAAAGACCAACGTACAAAATCTTGAAGCATACACATAAAAAAACAAATTTATGCAAGGTGTAAGCCCCTCTGCACACTCCACCCCACACTAACTTCGAGATTGCACAATACTGGGGAAAAAGGCTTTTTTCCAACCATGGTATTACAGCAGTCTTACATGAATAAAAGATCTAAACCCAAACACTCCTCATTAAAAAAAGTAATCATTGCTTTTTTTTATTTGTATGCTCTGAGATTTTGTCTTAGAGTATGCAAATAAGGCTGTCTATATTCTTTTGTGAATTATTTAACTTAACATTTTTCACGTTGACTTTTTTTTGTGTTTAGATCATTTTAGGCATGTATCTTTATCTTAACAATTTACCCTGACTGATATAGTGACATTATAAAACATTTATCAGGAACAGAGTGCAACTCTTTCTGTTTACCCTTTATGTGTGCATCGCTGATCATTTAACACCACTGTATTTATCATCAACCATTCCCCTTCATTCTAACTCTCTAATCAATTATTCTAAAGCAGCCCCATTACCATAACACACATACATAAATAATCAAACCAACAAAAACAGCAAGACCAAATTAAATAATTCCCCTAGAAGTGAAATTTAACAAAATTGGAATGAAAAAGTTAAAGTAATCAAAATTTAAAGAAAAGACAATTAGAAACAACCAATCGCAATATAACATTCTTGGTAAAATGGAGCTCCATCTAAAATCTACTCTAAACAAGATTAAAGTTTATCTATCTATATATGATTTCCCTGAGCAAAAGCTGTTCGGGGAAACAATCATTGCCATATAGTAGGCACAACCTGCCCCTTTAATGCATCACGGTATTCCTATCATCTGCGATCTTCCTCACTTCTGCTGTAATGAATGTCAGTGTGTTTCTTTGACTGTAGCAAGGAGTTGTTTACTACACGTTAGCAAAGCTCTTTGCTTCAGATTAGCAAGCGTTTATTGTGTAATTTATGTTGTATAGATGCATAATAGTTCCCTACTTAGGCTTAAGATTTTTTTTTACTTTGTTCTTTGGGAACAGGCAGTGTTTCTTTGACTTTAGCAAGACATTATCTGCTACAGACAAGGTTATTCCAAGGCAGTGTTATGTGAGTTATTTAGTGATGTTGCAGTTCCCTGTTGAGGCTGAATGGTGTTTTTTTCCACTTTTGTCTTTAACTCTTGAGGGGAATTTTTGGGGTCCACAACTGAAGAGGACTTTTATTCTGTAATTATGCATCTATTTGTTCCTCAGCTGAGGAAAGCATTGTTTATTTATTTATTGTTCCTGAACTCTGAGAACTTTTCCCCTCAAATATGGAGGGCAGCTGTGGACGAGTTTTTTTTCATTGTCCTTTACTTTGGTTCTCAACTTGGTTGGGAGGTACAAAGTGGGGGTTTTGCCCAAGATGTCATTAGGCCAGCTACAGCTCTGAGTAAACAATGCCACAAGCTTACCTGGCACTACTATGAAAAGAAAATTTACCTCAGAACTAGAAAACTACCCATGCGACAACCCATCATAAAATGTTGCATAATCTATGTAAAGCCACATTCAGTAGACAGCTTACAGGGTTACCACATCCTACTAAAATGAATGGGAAGCAGCCATCCAAACTGTAGATATGCAGAAAAAATGGAGAAATTGACTATGTGGGGGTCTGCATGAATGATAAATGTATTTGTAGTGTTAATGAATGCATTTGCGGTTCAAGGCTTTATCACTCATTGTGATACATGTTCATTTAATGCACAGTAGACCACCTACATATTGCACATTCATCCTAATGACATAAGTGTGTAATAAATTATTTTTTGTGTATATTCAATTCTCATCATTAACTCTCCAACCACACCGAGTCAAAAATGAAATAAATAAATTAATAAAACTAGACATACTGTGCACTAAAAATAAACATTAAAGCCCCCAAAATATTTACCCTCCTATAACAAACCCTAAGAATTTAGCTTAGTGTGCTGGTTGAACAAAAAGAAGAAAACATAAATTAAAATGAAAAGGACCGTAGTCAGATGGCCAGTCAGGAAAGAATAAAAACCTTAAAAAGTACATTAAAAATATACTTTGACCTAAGAGGCAGCCCCTTAACAAAAGCCTACAGAAAGTAAGTAAAACCCTATTTAGTGCACAGCACAATCAAACATAATACATAATTACCACATCCCAGTAAAATGAATTCAAAATATTAATTCAATCTAAGAAAAAAAAAAACAGGATCAATCAAATATATGAGCAGTCAAGTTCATGTGAAGCTTGGAATACCTTGTATAATAAGATTAGGGAACTAGATTCATCTCAAGTCAAGAAAAAAAAATGCAAATTTGTTCCCAAATCATACAGTACAAGATATTTTGTGTATGATACTCCTGAGACACGCACACACATACACACACACACTCATAATACATAGGTAATTTTACATAGATATTGCAGATCCTATCCCTCATGTCTCATGATTCAGCTTGCCTCTATCTTCCTGGAATCTGGATGCAGCACACAGCTACCTATACAGCTACTTGCTACACATATTGCACACAAATGTTCATCTTGTGCACCCCCCCCCCCCCGTATATTTTTTCTCTATAGCTCTCAGATCTTATCCTGTTGGGGAAAGACAACCACCCATAATGGTACTTTTAGAATAATTGTACAAAAACTCTTAAGTTACATTATGATGGAGTGGTCCTGGGGTGGGGGTGGGGTTGCTTCTCTCACATACTGAGGAGAAAGACTGACAAGTGTGAGGAGCTAGAACATTCCAAGTCTCAATAGTCAGAATGTATTTACATATTCATTTGTCAGTTTGCTAACATAGAATTTTCCTACAAGGCAGTCTCACTGAGCTATACAACAGCCTTATTTTCATACTAACGCAAAACACCACACCTCGCATGTACGGCTTGCACGGCCAAACCAAAATATGAAAAACACACCAAAGGCCAGCAAATGTAGTTCCAGTTCTTTATTGATGACAAAAAGGTGCTGGTAAATGCACCAAAATAAATTCTATAGTCCTCAGACTAGTTTCGGCATGCGCCTTCTTCAGTGAGGATGAAAAAATAAAGCAGTTCACCAGTTCATCTAAATGCTTATAAATAACCCCTTAACCAATAGAAAGAAGGTATATTCCATATCATTACATGATATATGAATAAGTAAAAGGCTGTAAAGGTAAAGGACAAAAAAAGGTAGATTATATATATAATCTCAATACTGTGAGATATTTATCCACACAAAGTAAACAAATATGCACTACATAAATATACAGATACACATAACATTAACAACAAGCTACAGATCATATTACCCTGAACAATTGTCTAATATAGTGGATAAGATAAGTATAGCTGAATGTAAATAATCGTGGATCACCTTATAAACATAGAAGGGGCAAAACATCTAGTATGTCAATATATGAATACAACCATAAATAAATCCTAAGATAACGTCCCAAATCAGAAATCCATGATGTAGACACCAAGCATAGTAAATAATTCTACATATATGATGTTTGATATACATATGGCATCCACAAAACATGGTCATAGATATATTGATAACAGAAATGAAATCATATAAATAATATCCATATTCCTGAACATGATTAAAGGCAATTCAAATATTAAATATACAATTACTGATAAGTATATATCATCAATAAAGAATGTACTTATAATTACCTAAAGATAGGATCTCAAAAGTATGACATACAGTGCGATGTGAGTATACCATAATAAAGAATGAGTATGGTATACATGTAGCATCCACAGATCTAGTCTTCGGCATAATAATGACAGAAGAACAATCATAAAGGTATGTCCATCTTGATAAATGTGGCAAAACCAAAATACAATATAAATTTGTAGATGCAACTACATACTCAATACCAATTGTAAGGTAAACTCATCCTAACTCCATAAAAAAAATGAATAGTGTGTGGAACTGTATATCATAGATGGTCATTTAGACCTGGCGGAAATAATGCTCCAAGATGGATGATCCAGTATTTTTCTTTATGACTAAGTATACTTTGCCAACCTTGTTGGTTATGTCTATTACCCATGATTTTATCAATGATCGTAAACATAAAATTAGCTGTTTTATGTTTGATAGAATGTTGATATAAAGCATTGGTGGATTTTTTGTTACGAATATCACTTCTATGTTCCCCTATCCTTATTCTCAAGGAACGGGAAGTTTTACCCACATAGAAGGCATTACATTGGCACGTGGCCAAATAGATGACCCAACTTGATGAGCAATTACCAAATGTTCGAACATCATACACCTTGCTAGTGTTCGCGCTAGTGAATTGTTTAAGCTTGTTCACCTGACTACATGAGGTGCAATGACCACAAGGGAAAGTGCCCAAAAGTTCATCCCCTGTGATTGTGAGTTGTTTATAGTTTGCACCACCACTTTCCTGATGTTTATAGTGTGAAAACAGTGTACCCAGAGTTTTACCTCTCCTATAAGAGATTGAACATTGGTTTCCCAAAATCTGCCGGAGATGGTCGTTAGCTAACAGAATGTTCCAGTTATTATTGAGAATACCCCTAACTAGTTGATGATTCCTACCAAAAGTGGTGATGAATCTGATGTTATCATCCTTTGGGCGATTACCTCTGTCCTTATATTGTAACAGTGAACTTCTATCCTGTTTGTCGGTCCAGACCCTGGCAGATTCAATGTCAAAGCCAGAATATCCCCTGTCCAAAAACCTAATCCTCAAATCTTGTTTAGCGGTCTCATAATCAACAGTAGAGGAGTTGATGCGTTCCATTCTCAAATCACAATCACAATCACAATCACAGGGGATGAACTTTTGGGCACTTTCCCTTGTGATCATTGCACCTCATGTAGTCAGGTGAACAAGCTTAAACAATTCACTAGCGCGAACACTAGCAAGGTGTATGATGTTCGAACATTTGGTAATTGCTCATCAAGTTGGGTCATCTATTTGGCCACGTGCCAATGTAATGCCTTCTATGTGGGCAAAACTTCCCGTTCCTTGAGAATAAGGATAGGGGAACATAGAAGTGATATTCGTAACAAAAAATCCACCAATGCTTTATATCAACATTCTATCAAACATAAAACAGCTAATTTTATGTTTACGATCATTGATAAAATCATGGGTAATAGACATAACCAACAAGGTTGGCAAAGTATACTTAGCCATAAAGAAAAATACTGGATCATCCATCTTGGAGCATTATTTCCGCCAGGTCTAAATGACCATCTATGATATACAGTTCCGCACACTATTCATTTTTTTTATGGAGTTAGGATGAGTTTACCTTACAATTGGTATTGAGTATGTAGTTGCATCTGCATATTTATATTGTATTTTGGTTTTGTCACATTTATCAAGATGGACATACCTTTATGATTGTTCTTCTGTCATTATTATGCCGAAGACTAGATCTGTGGATGCTACATGTATACCATACTCATTCTTTATTATGGTATACTCACATCGCACTGTATGTCATACTTTTGAGATCCTATCTTTAGGTAATTATGATAAGTACATTCTTTATTGATTATATATACTTATCAGTAATTGTATATTTAATATTTGAATTGCCTTTAATCATGTTCAGGAATATGGATATTATTTATATGAGTTCATTTCTGTTACCAATATATCTACAACCATGCTTTGTGGATGCCATATGTATATCAAACATCATATATGTAGAATTATTTACTATGCTTGGTGTCTACATCATGGATTTCTGATTTGGGACGTTATCTTAGGATTTATTTATGATTGTATTCATATATTGACATACTAGATGTTTTGCCCCTTCTATATTTATAAGGTGATCCACGATTATTTACATTCAGCTATACTTATCTTATCCACTATATTAGACAATTGTTCAGGGTAATATGATCTGTAGCTTGTTGTTAATGTTATGTGTATCTGTATATTTATGTAGTGCATATTTGTTTACTTTGTGTGGATAAATGTCTCACAGTATTGAGATTATATATATAATCTACCTTTTTTTGTCCTTTACCTTTACAGCCTTTTACTTATTCATATATCATGTAATGATATGGAATATACCTTCTTTCTATTGGTTAAGGGGTTATTTATAAGCATTTAGATGAACTGGTGAACTGCTTTATTTTTTCATCCTCACTGAAGAAGGCGCATGCCGAAACTAGTCTGAGGACTATAGAATTTATTTTGGTGCATTTACCAGCACCTTTTTGTCATCAATAAAGAACTGGAACTACATTTGCTGGCCTTTGGTGTGTTTTTCTTATTTTCATACTAAGCCAGGTCGCATTATGGCTGCTTAAGAAAAACAGATGTAAACTGAAAATTATATAACATACAGTATGGCAAATAACTGTGTGAGCTATGAAGAGTCAGAGAGAATACATCTGAAGGGATACAGCTAATACAACTATATGTAGTAAAATTAAAAGTTTTAGAATGGAATATCATAATCTTTTTAAATAATGCAGCTAATAGGACAGTATATGGCAAATTAAGTATATCCTTTAAAATGGGTATCTTAAATAAATATATAATAAAAAATATGTTACAACTTTAGATTACCATACAAGGGAATTAAATATTGGCTATGTAAGAAAATGAAGGCAGCAGGATTCTTACTGAAATCTATTAACTGCTGTAGATTTAGAAAGAGTGTGATTTACAAACACGGGTGAAATGAAGGCTAACTATAATATTCTTTACTTGTTACTCATTCCTGGGCAAAAATGTTAGCACTGATAAAGAACACTGAGGCTTGTTACTCACCCCTGGGCAAAAATGTTAGCTCTGAGAAAGAGCACTGAGACTTGTTACTCACCCCACAGCAAAAATGTTAGCTCTGAGAAAGAGCGCTGAGGCTTGTTACTCATCCCTAGGCAAAAATGTTAGCTCTGAGAAAGAGCGCTGAGGCTTGTTACTCACCCCTAGGCAAAAATGTTAGCTCTGAGAAAGAGCGCTGAGGCTTGTTACTCACCCCTGGGCAAAAATGTTAGCTCTGAGAAAGAGCGCTGAGGCTTGTTACTCACCCCTGGGCAAAAATGTTATCTCTGAGAAAGAGCGCTGAGGCTTGTTACTCACCCCTGGGCAAAAATGTTAGCTCTGAGAAAGAGCGCTGAGGCTTGTTACTCACCCATGGGCAAAAATGTTAGCTCTGAGAAAGAGCGCTGAGGCTGATACAGGGATCACATTAGTAAGCCGGTACCTCTTTTCTACTCATTCATTGCTTGAATGATTGGCAAAAAAGTAACATATTTTAATTCACTGCCATCAGGTTCACAAAGTACTCATGCAATGAATCATTAAGAAGTGAAACTGCAACACGATGGCCACTGAAATACAATCAAAAATAAATGAAGGGCATGACAGTGTTTATGCTTAACTCTTCTGAAAATTCATTAGTACCATTGAAATTAATAATAATAATTTAACTTGATAAAATGTCTTTACTGTCTAGGCATGACACCTCTTCATTTACCAGTCGCTCTGAACACAGTAATACTGGCCACTGTGAGTTACCCAGGTTATATTGTTTTTCTTGAGACTGTTTAGCTCTATGCTTGTGATACCTGGCTTTATTATACCCCTAGGCAGTCCTAAACTGCCCAATACTGCCAGCATGCAGGACAATATTTTTCTCTGCATAATAAATTAGTGAAATAGCATCTCCTTCCATTTTCATTACGTTTTATCACTCCAACAGCAGTTAATTGCCAGAATATTTCCTCAGTGAAGAAAATGAATTACATTTTCTTCCTAGGAAAAGAACAGTAGCTATGCCATGCAGTTTTGAAATACTTATTTAACCTTGACATATACCTTGCTTACAAGAACTGTAAATATTGCAAGTAATCTCCACCCTCACCAGTCACTTCCTGCTGTCATCCCTAACATTACTGGTGTTTCAGATTCTAATAAAGTAATCACAGTTTTCACTTTATACCAAATAGATAACCTTAACTTCTCACCCAAATTCAGGAATCTGAGAGTATTTTTCCACAATGAGCTTATTTTTACATTTGGGCTTTATCATTAACTGCACATTCATTTGTTTCACGTTATTTATTCTGCACGACTCCTTGGCTGCCTGCAGAATGGTTTCATTTGTATTCCGTTCATCTACAGCCCAATGTGCGGTCATGTGAATGGTTGGGCTGATGATAACTGACAGTTATTAAATAAATTCTTGTGTTTGCAAGGTGAGGCAGTCTGAGGGTTTTATTCTGCTCTCTTAACATCAACAGCTCTATTTCCAGCTGCTAGATAGATTTTTTAATTTGTGCAACATGCACACAGGCATGTGGTGTTGGTGAATTACATAATAAGTGAATATCTTTGAAGGACAAACACAGTAATGTAAGAAGAGCTAAATAAAATTTATAATAATAGTGCTATCAGGTATACGTGACTTCCTATACCACCTACAGCAGTTGCACTGATTCATTAATATCTTGATTCCCCATGAGAAATGTTCTATTCTTCTGACTGTTTTTGCATTACAATAGGAACATAAATTATCAAAAAAAATATTCTAACCAGACATTTTAGCTGCTATAGTAGCAGGTAAGACATTGTGCTAAACTCAGAGAATTCCAGTAGAGAAATGGCACACCTGCCTCTTAACTCTGGTAGGCATTTCAGACTCTTAAAGAGCACATTGCCTATTTTAGAAACCTTGGAAGGAATGAAACATATTGTTTGCTTACTAGGGTATAAACTTATTACTCTGAAAACAGAGATGCTGAAAATATTCATTCTAGTAACTACTTTCATTGTATGGATTAAAAGTTGTGTTTTCTTAAACCTGCTTTAGATGTTCATGTTTATTGCATACCCAGTCATTTTCTTGCTCAGTCCTGAAACAATATATTATAGAGAAGTTTGTTTCTTCACTTTGTACTGGTTTTATGAGAAAGTACAATTATTCAGGTTAAATGCCACTTAGCACGTAGGGAAAATAATGTGATAGTTTACATGGATAATCTCTGTTTGATACTCTAAGGGCAGGATTCACGAAGGCTTGCACGGAGTCTAAGAGTAGTGTAAGACTCCATGCAGCCTTCGCGATCCAGGAACAGCCCAAAGTCCGTGTAAGAGACCAGCTAAAACGTCTCTTACACGGAGTGGGCGTGGATAAGCTAATCACCTCACTTGCAGCCGAATAGCATGCAAATGAGGTTGATTAGCGATCCAGGAAGCCCAAAGCAGCCCGTGTAAGAGCCGTTTTAGCTGCAGAAATGTACTCAGTTGACAACTGAGTACGTTTCTGCAAAAAACACAATGGAGCAATGTCATCTCCAAATAAAGGGTGCATATGTGTCAGGCAGCATGCCAATGGCCAAATATGTGGCCATTGGCAAGGTACCCCATGCAAATATGAGAAATAAATATTTTTTTTCGGCGATCGCCGGTGTTTAAACCCAGCACAGCCCCGCGCAAACGGACTGCGCTGTATAAAACATAAAAATGAAGGTTATAAACCCACAAATGTGGGTTTTATGCAATACATGGATTTACAATGCAGGGACCAGCAGACCAAAGACAACATGGCCACCGTTTAGTGGTTGCTAATTGGGGAAGCTGAGTCTAAGAGATGTAACTAAGCATTAGTAGGCAATCTGATGCAAATGAGTGTTAGGATACTGAATTCCACTGTCACATAGCAAATTAGCACATTCTGAGTAGTGTAAGAGATACATAAGGGGGAGGAATAGAGTAGGAGATAGGTGACATCACGGGGGGAATGGCAGAAAGAAATGCAGTTCATTGGAGGTCAGTGTTACATGACAGATGTCAGACACATATCATGGAAAGAGGAGTGCCACAAGACAAGCATGGGAAAGTCAAGAAATGGAAGGTGTACACTATTACTTACACCAAAGTTTCTTGCTGGGCGTGCATGCGTACGTGTGCACGCCATGAAGCTCGTGTAAGACAGTGTGCGCATGTGTAAGGCAGACTGAGCATGTGGGAGCGTGTTGGGAGATGTTTAACACTGTTTGCGCGGGTGTGCGTGCATTTTAACCCGAATAAGCAGATTCTGAACCGTGTAAGCATGTGTGCATGCGTGTAAGCCACTGTGAGCATATTTCTGCTAGTATGCACGCTGCTCCCCCCTGAGGAAACAGACAGGAAAAAGGAAGCAACAGAATTAGTAGGAAGCTAGCAGGGAATACTGCTGGAGCTAGCAGGTGAAAACAATTAGAAGCAGGCAATTACACAGGCAGAATAGTAGCTCAGCCAAGCACTTAAAACTCTGCAAATAGCAGTGCAAGATGTTTCTCTCAAGAGACACTGCAAGACAGGAGTAAGCTATTAGAAGTGAAAACTGAAAAAGCTGAACTCAGAGCAGAAATGTTAGGGGCTGCCATAGCTGTCATAATGAGACATAGGCAACTTGCTGAGGGTGGTGACAATGCAGATGGTGCCAGACAACCCACAGTGAGGAGACGGAAAAGAGTGTACAGGCCCAGGGTCACCTACCATGGGTTACATGAGCTGGAGATAGTAGAGCGCTATAGAGTGGACAGAGAGCTCCTGCAGCAAATAGTGGAACTGTGCAGGCCACGCCTCACACACAGAACCAACAGAGGGGAACCCATCCCAGTGGAAACCAAGGTATGTGTTGGCCTAAGAATACTAGCAACAGGTACCTTCCAGAGACCAACTGGTGATATGATGGGGATATCACAGGCATCAGCCACCAGGGTACTGCACCAGTTCCTGGATGCCGTGTCAGCACATGTCGGTGATCATGTATATTTCCCCAATGCCCATGAGGTATTGGCCAGCAATATGCGTCTCTTCCAGCAAATAGCAGAATACCCTGAGGTAGTGGGTGCAATAGACTGCACACACATATGCATCAAAGCACCAGCTGGTGAGCGGGGTAGGGCCTACATTAACCGCAAGGGCTTCCCCTCCATCAACTGCCAGGTCATGTGTGATGCCCAGGGCATAATAATGAATGTGTGCTGGCTGCCCTGGGAGCTACCATGATTCCCACATCTGGCATTTGACGCAGCTGTACCAGACATTTGCCAATGGGGACATCCCACACGGACACCTAGTGGGGGATGCAGGTTATGCACTGGAGCCGTGGCTGATGACACCCATCGGAAACGCACACACACCTGAACAGGAACGCCATAATGAGGCACACGCACAAACACGTAATGTAATAGAGCATGTGTTTGGGCTGCTCAAGTCACAGTTCCAGTGTCTGGACACATCTGGTGGAGCCTTGCAGTACACACCAACTACATGTACCCAAATTGTCATGGTATGTGCTATGCTACATAATATGATCTTGCGAAAACAGCTGCAGCAGGACCAGCATAGGGCTGGGCCAAACATCCCCACACCATTGCCAAGGCCATCTCAGGCAGAGCGCGACTCGGAGGAGGAACAACCTAAGCCTGCCCCAGTAGGCAGAAGGAGGCGTGCCCAGTATGCCCTGGCCTTGGCAAAGAGGCAACGCATAGCACATACACTGGCTCAGTAGGAACCCTGGGAATGATACCCCCTCTGACTCACTCAAATAATAACAGGGATGCCTTAAATGACATGACCTGCTCACAAACATGTACAGGGAGTGTAATATGTGCATCTGACAGAAGCAGCCCTGCAGCACCACCTGAGGCATGAATGCCATGTGTTAAGTAATTTAACACCATGTACTATATTGAGGACCGTGACTAACATCCTACCCTCACCAAGCATCATGCCACAATATGACAATGAGATGATCAAGTGCAATAATTGGCTGAAGTATTGCAGTTAGTCAAAGGGGATCCAATGTGTGCCAGCCTGGGATGACATGCTGAGCATGACATGATACTCCACCTGCTAGAACTGGCGTGCACCTATCAGTGCAGGCCGTATGGATACTGGCAAAGGCTGTTGTTACCCACAGTGTGCCCTGAATAGGTAAGGCTCAAACCACAAACCTGCCTCCATAGGTATCAGAAGGGATAAGAACCTAGATGTAATGCTACCCAATGCCAGAAGTCTAAACAGCAAGATGCATGCAGTCTAAACTCACCCAGTATGGAGAATGTTGATATCTGTGCTGTAACAGAAAACTGGGTCAAGGCTCACAACAGCACTCTAACACTACCAGGTTACACATCATACTGTGCTGTACGGCCTCAAAACATGGAACAAGCTACAAGGGAGGGTGACTAGCAATAATTGTCAAGGATAACCACACCCCCATGTTGGTACCACAACAAGAAGCAGCATGGACTAGCCATGGTCAAGTAACAGTGGCTAAAACTGCCCCCCCAGTTTATAGCCTGCTACAGACTACCATCCCAACACCAGGAACTGCACCTGGCCTATGTTGGAATACATGAATATATCAAGTCCTCCAAACCACATTATATTGGGTGACTGAAAATACCCAGACATAGACTGGGAGCATTATACTAGCTCCAACACTGTAGGACAAAAGTTCATAGAATCCATAAACCAAAATGCCCAGGAACAACGTACCACTCCCAGAAGAGGGGTAAGCATACTGGATGTGATAATCAGCAACATGGGTACTGGATGGCAAGATGAGAAGTGTATTGCTCACTGGTAAGACCAGACCATAGAGTAATCACAATGGATATACACATCCTGACCACAATCCCTGGCCAGAAAACCACAGTGAAAAACATGTGTAAAGCAAAATTTGCACTCCTCCAAACTGATGTGGAATCCATTAAAGGTCCTGTGCAGGTGCAAAATATGGGCCACACCTCAGAACCTGTTTTACAGGCATTCCATGAACACTGCCAGGAATGCTTGGATTATGCAATCCTAAATTAAAACAAGACACAATGCCATACACGCAGGCATCTGGCATGGTGGACACCAACCATAACCAAACCATGCAAGAGAATGAGGAAGCTACTACATGATAGAGCAAACATAAAAAAAGAAGTAATCACTGATCAGTAGTATGGCAATAAAATATGCCCACACATACAATCCACTAAGGCCAGCTACAACAAGTTGAATCTGTGAATCTTGAGGCAATGTTACACCTGCCCCAAGTACACAGACAACCCCCAACTCCCCCAAGAAATACAAATATATGTGAGAGATGCAAACATCTATCCAAACTGGAGGCTGAGCTCCCTCAACTCAGTACTCCCAAAACTAGTCAGGAGGAGAAGGTAACCACACACACCACAAACACAGTCCCACATAGACCTATCACAACTGCAAACCAAAGACATAAACACAGAAAAACATTCCTGGAGGCCCGAATTACAAACACACCACACCAACAGAGGCCTCCAAAGCAGACACCCAATCAAACAACCTCCAAACATAGCACATGCAACACATAGTACACAAAGCTGGTGTGCCAAACTGTCACAGGCCAGAAGGAGAAACAACATGCCTGATACAGTTGTAATAGGTGACTCCATAGTGAGACACGCTGCTGTCCCGCACACCAGACTGAACAAGGGAAAGGGTACAGTAAGCTGCCTGTAGGCTGCTACAATACGCCACATAACACAAGTATGCAGGTCACCCCAAAGCAAGTAGAAATATGATGCAGTCATAGTCCATGCTGGTGTGAATGACCTGAGGTGTACCTCCCCGGACTACATGAAAAGAGACCTAGATGAGCTCTCCGATTATGTAGTCCAGGCCGGTATGACACTGACTGTTTGCAGCATCCTACCCTCACCAAGAATGATGCCACAGTACAAACACGGAATGATCAGTTATAACAAGTGGCACAATTACTGGTGTCATTCCAAGGGGATCCAATGTCTGTCTGCTTGGGATGTCATGCTTGACAAGCCACGCAGCTGTTCCAGGGATGGCTTCCACCTGTTACCCCTGGGCGTCTGGATATTGGATAAGGCTTTTGACACCTCCATAGAGCCTTTTGTAGGCAAGGCTGAAAAGACTAACCCACCACCCTACAAAACATAAGTGGAAAGAAACATAAAGGTAATGCTGACCAATGCCAGATGTGTAAAGCTCAATATGCATGCTCCCGAGGCCATCCCCAGTATGGAGAACATCGATGTCTGTGCAGTGACAGAAACCTGCCGCAAGCCTCCTGACAGCACACCAGCACTACCAGGTTATACCACATATCATGCGTTATGGCCCCAAAACCTGGAACAAAACATAAAAGGAGGGTGAGTATCCATATTCAGCACAGACACCCATACGTCCAGGTAACTGACAATGCACAAGGCATTGGAGTCCACCCATGTGCAACTAACCGTAGGCAAGACTGCTGTACAGTCTGTAGCATGCTACAGACCGCACTCTCACACACAGGAACCCCACCCAGCTGTCCTGAAGACACTGGACAGTATGAATGTCCCACCAAATACCAAACAAGGTACTCACAAATTACCACATAGGTGGTAAGCCATTATGTATGGAAGGAGTAATCAGGGACCTAGGGACACAAGTGGACAGTAACCTGTTATGTGACACTCACATTGCCAATGTGGCTAGGAAGACTGTCTATATTGGACACCGTATCATGAAAGGATTCACATCTATGTCAACAGAGGTCATTGTGCCCCTATACCGTTCTCTTAACAGACCCATAATCTAGTACAATGCCTCATTTGGGATGTACCTTACCTGACACCTGCAGCAGTTAGAAAGACCTCAAATGTACCTCACCAAGAGGATAAAGGGTCTCAAATATATGTCATATGCTGCCTGGCTGTAGACACCCCAGCTGAATGCAGTCACATACTGCCTACACAGAGGCATTGTATGTCTGTTGTACAAGGCCATGTCCAACACAGGAGTAATGGACATGCTCCACCCCAGAAAACTCAAAGCCCTCGGAGCTGTGAGAGTGAGAGATGTCAACCTCAACACATAATGAAATAGGATGTGCTGGAGGGAGAGATACATAACCCAGAGGCTCCTCACACCCTGGAACAGAATCCCACTCCATGTTAGGCAGAGCCCCTCACTGACACTCTTCAACAGGAATTTTGCCAAGTGAATGGATGATCATAGATTTACACTGGGGGTCTTCACTGTGTCATGTCCAGACAGAGGCACAGCAAAGCAAATCATAAATGGCCATAATATTCACATAGCAAGGGGTGGTGAAAGCCACACACACTCTGGCTAGGCTTACAAATGCCCTAGGGTGGATAGCCTAGTATGAACCTATGAACCTGTGAAGATACAAATTGTACAGGACACTAAGGATAATCCCAAGGCTTCCACAACTGATGGTAGGAACCGTGTTGGGAATTCACAGATATGCTCTGAATCACACAAATATTACAAACAACATACCAAACACACACACATATTGCCAACATACATCCTGACAGGTGCAGTGCAACCCCCCCCCCAGAATGCAAAATATCTATCCCAGCAGACTGCTGGCTCCCTGACATTGCAGATGCTGAGGTAACAGCCAGCATCTACAAAGCAAAACACACAGCAGCAACGGTATGTGATGGTGTCCTGGGCTGAGTCCAACATGGACTCCAAGAAGAATGGAATGCCAAATCACACTACTGCTCAATGTCAGCCTTACCACAGGATATGTACCCAAAGAGCAGTGTACAACAACAGTGGTCATTCTCAACAAAGGTGTTGCCTGAATGGATACTGAAAACTACCACCCCAGAATCCTGAGAAGCTCGGTCTGCACAGCTATGGAAAGGATCAGTATGTACCGCAGACATAAAGATATTGGGGACCTACTGACACCGGACCCTACCCAGTGTGGCTTTCTTAACTGCAGATCCTGCCCCTAAACATGTTTGACTCATTTGAAACAGTCATTAAGGTCATTGATGAGGGCAATGTGGTCCACACAGCATAGCTGGACCTTGCAAAGGCTTCTATACAATACCCTACATGTTCATTATATATATGCTCACCAGCTTAAATATAAACCCCTATGTCAGTAGAGGGGTTGCAAACCAGACCAAGGACAGAACTGACATGGTCAGACATGATGCAGCCATGTCAGACTACAAACCAGATATAACTGGCATCCCACAAGGCTTGGTCCTGGGACCTCCCTCGTTTGGTATATATGTCTCATAGGTACAGGCCAACATGGAAGGACTGTATCTGAACATGTTTGCAGAGGACTACAAACTGCCCACCATATATGACCCTCCAGCTGACACAAGCATCCCACAAAAGGGACACATAGAAACAGACAACTGGTGCCATAGTCATGTCAGCAAGCTAATTGCAGAAAAGTGTATCATCAACTCCTGTGGATATACAGTAAGTGCCCACCATTTACCACATAGGTGTTAACCCATTACGTACTTAACGTGTAATGAGAGACCTGGGGACACAAGGTGATAGATATCCTGCATTGGACAAACATGTGTCTGTAGTATTTACAGAAACATACCATATACCCACCTAATCATGAAGGTTGTCAGATCTAGATAAGGGGAGGTCATTGTGGCTCTGCAGTCATCCTTCATCAGCGTCACAATTGACTACAATAGCCCCTGTGGGATGTACCTCAGCAGACACCTCCATCAACTGTAAAGTCCCCATCAGTACCTCACCAGGAGTATCAAAGAGCTTGCACAGATGCCATGTGTTGCCTGATTAAACAAACTGCAGCTACACACACTGCCATACTGCCCACCCAGAGGCAAGCTGTGCCTGATGTATAAAACCATGTCCAAGCTGGAATCAATAAACATGCTGCACCTTGTACAATCTGAATGGCAGTGAGCTATGCACATGAGAGACCTGAACCCCAGCACTGACATACATAGGACAAGCTGTACTGCATGATCCATAACACAGAAGCCACCCCCACTCATGAGTAAACTCCCAGTACAGGCTATCCATAGAGTCACTCATCAATTCTCCTCAAGAGGAATTTTGATGAGTGGATGGGAAATGGTAGGTTTACCCTGGGTATCACTGTTATGTCACAGGTAGGCAGAGGCACAGTATAGTAACCATGACATATGTCATGGCAAACTCCACTTACAATGTGTGTCGAAGGACAAACACACTCTCTGACTAGCATTAGAAATGGCCTAGGGCACATCTCTAGTGTTTGCAAATGTACACCTATGTTGTGGAATACATTACCAATGTTGGACAAGCCTGGTTTAAGTAGTTCATATCTGAACATAATGCAACATGGTCAGATGTGCACAACTGGCCCCTAACCAGGCTGTTATGCTCACTATGGAAATGTAAAGCAGTGATAGGACTAAAGCCCAGGATACTGTCCACCACAGTCAAAGTACTGAACCAGTACACTATACGGTACTACAGTGTTAGGTCAGTATGAAAGGATGTTGACAACTGTATGCAAAGTATCCCATGCAAACCCTGCAGGCACAGTATAATCCCTGTTGTGTTCACACACAAAGCAGTCGGACAGTAACTACACAACATGACACACAACACACAACCATAAACGGGAGATATTTGTTGAAGTTCACACTCATCCACAAATGTGGTGGGCTGCAGAGTTCAACATATGGAAAGCTCACACTGGGCATGCTCACACACTTTGATAAATGAGACATATGTCAGACAACATGCCATGGGAAGGCTGAACTGGGCATTCTCACACACTTAGGCCAAATCTCAGTTTAGCAGTTGGCCACACATATCTGGTATTTGTACATGTTATTCCAGGAACCAACCACATTACAGCAATCTGCCCAGTGCACACGGTTAAATGACTACAGAGACATACGTGATATAGTGGATCCCTCCCATATGCAAACATCTTCCACAGATATACAAGTTGTTCATACAAACAGGGAATGCTATGGCAATAAAGACCTGCAAACAGTCTATCAGCAACAAATAATCTGCATTTGACAATTAAACATATGGGTGTAGAAGTCAACACTAGGCTGTTTGCCCTAGGGAATGACAGCCTAGCCAGAGTGTGCTTGGCGTCTGCCTCCCCAGTACAGTAGGCTACTGTGCCACTGTAAAGTAGGTCACATAAGGCACCATGTGAGGCTAGTGTGCTGTGCCTCTGTCAAGCAGGGACACAGTGGAGATCCCAGGGTTTGAATTTGGTAAGCCACAGCCATGTTGTTGGTGTGTGCTGGAAGAGGGTTGCTGAGGACCTCTAACAGTAAGGGGCATCAATAACAGACTGAGGGGAGCTTATCTGCATTGTCTGGACAATTTCACTGTCAACACTGTGTCCTGATGATTATGAGGGATTGAAGTTTCGCGCCGGTACTGTTCAGAGATGTCCGACCTCTGTGGGCTACTGCTCTGCAATGTATTAGCTCACTCTGTTGGACAGCTCATATATGGCTGGTGTACATCTGACAGGTGTCCTGTTGTGGAGCAGTCATGGGTATATTTGGGATAGCATGATCAATGCAAACCTTCCACATGCTCAGAGAATGCAATTGTAAAGGATTATGCAGAGTGGCCTGTATACTCCCCCAGCATGGGTCCTTTGAAGTCTTCCATCCCAGTCTTCACAAGTGTAAAGTCTGCTTTTGATAAATACAGTTTGTTTGCAGTGACAACCTTGCCTGGGGGTGGGGATGGGATATGGATGGCCAGGGAAAGGTGGGTATGGTCAGATATCAACAATGGTGGTCTACCTCTGGTGTGGAACAGTGAGTACCCATGTTGTAGATGGTCAGGTGCAATATGTATTCCCCCTTGTGGCTGTGGTGAGTGGTTCTGCCATAGCACATGGACTCACAAATTGTAGTGGCTGTAGGGTAATGTTGTAGAGGCCTGAGTAGTTCCCACACATAATATGCCTGTACCTGACGTTAACAACTGGAATGGTGTATGTGAACACCTGCATATCTTGGCACTGTGCCCAGGGAAGCAAAGTGTGTGTCCTGGATGTGGGAGGGGTGGTCAGGACTGGTTGTGTTGTGTGTTACAGGTCCTGTGGTCACGAAGCATGGTATAAAACATAACCTGCCAGTGCCATGTGCATATCTGACCCTGACGTAGGTGGCTGCAAATGCATATATATGCTATCCCCCACCTGACAGGTAGTGCTAGATGTACATACCTCTGTAAAAATAATGATGTCAGCACCCTATAAATACTGCAGGTGCAGAGCAGATGCCCAGTAATCTGGATAGTGCGCTCCGCTAATGCGTCCGTCTCGAGTGTCATAACATAGTTAGGTAGGGGTTTGAATCCTGCAAATGCTCAGTGTGTGTGAGTGGGGTTGGTGTGTGTGCAAGTGTGTGTGAGGGAAATGTCACTTTTGGCAACTGGGAAAACACACTACAGGATGCACATTCCCCTTTCTAAACACTGATGATGTCAACACCCTATAAGTACAGCAGGAGAAGGGAAACCTCCCAGTAATGCGAATAGCGCACTCTGCTAATGCGTCTGTCTCGAGTGTCATAACATAGGTAGGGGTTTGAATCCTGCAAATGCTCAGTGTGTGTGTGTGTGTGTGTCTGTGTGAGTGGGGTTGGTGTGTGTGCAAGTCTGTGTGAGGGAAATGTCCCTTTTGGCAACTGGGAAAACACACTACAGGACGCATATTCCCCTTTCTAAACACTGATGATGTCAGCACCCTATAAGTACAGCAGGAGAAGGGAAACCTCCCAGTAATGCGAATAGCGTGCTCTGCTAATGCATCCGTCTCGAGTGTCATAACATAGTTAGGTAGGGGTTTGAATCCTGCAAATGGCAAGTGTGTTTGGATGAGGGGGGTTAGTGTGTGTGTGCAATTCTGTGTGAGGGAAATGTCCCTTTTGGCAACTAGGAGAACACACTACAGGATGCACATTCCCCTTTCTAAACACTGATGATGTCAGCACCCTATAAGTACAGCAGGAGAAGGAAAACCTCCCAGTAATGCGAATAGCGCGCTCTGCTAATGTATCCGTCTTGAGTGTCATAACATAGTTAGGTAGGGGTTTAAATCCTGCAAATGGCAAGTGTGTGTGTTTGGATGAATGGGGTTAGTGCGTGTGCAATTCTGTGTGAGGGAAATGTCCCTTTTGGCAACTAGGAGAACACACTACAGGATGCACATTCCCCTTTCTAAACACTGATGATGTCAGCACCCTATAAGTACAGCAGGAGAAGGTATGTGGCATGGACAATGACGGAGTCATATGTGTCCATGCCTCTGACTGACCTGTATGCTTGTGTTATGTGGTGGACCATAGTGCCCCACGGGCATATCACTGTGACCTTCACCTTGTCCAGCCTGGTGAGCATGACCTCACTGTACCGGACAATAAAGGTACCTAACACAACTGTGGCAGGTGTGTTGTCTAGCCGTACAGGCTGTGACTGTTTGGCACACAGGATTTGTGTGCTATGTGTTATGCGTGATGTGTTCTGGCATAATGTATGCCTGTGTGCCAGCTGCAGAGGTGTCTGCTGCTCAGGCAGGATGCTATTCTTAGGCTCCATGAATGGCCCAGTGTGTTCACGTGCTTGTATTGCTGTCAGTGTAGGTCTACATCAGACTGGTATTGTAGTCACTGTAGTATTTCATGCCACCTGACAGGTTATGCCAGTACTGGGTTCAGAGTGCTTAGTCCCCAGTTTGGCTATGTGGTTCCATCTCATACATGTGTTGTACATCCATGTGTAGGGGAGAGGGTTGACTGTGTACATGTGGCAGCTGTGGCATTGCCACATGACCCACATATTCCACAACTGTACCATACAGGTGACTGACAACTGATCCTTGCACATGCTACCTTAGTATTGTGATTGCCATGGTGATTAACAGCACATAGGGCCAATGGGGAACAAGGTACATAGGGTCATACCTTCATAGGTTCATACTAGGCTATCTGCCCTAGGGCATTTATAAACCTAGCCAGAATGTGTTTGTCTGTCGCCATCCATTGTAAATATATCTTGCCATGCCCTTTTTCGAGGTTAGTATACTGTGCCTCTGTCTAACAGTGACACAGAAGTGATACCCAGGGTAAACCTACAATGTCCCATCCACTCATCAAGATTCCTCTTGAAGAGAGTCAATGAGGGACTCTGCCTAACCTGGACTGGGATTTTATTCCAGAGCGAAGTGAGCCTCTGGGTTATGAATCTGTCCCTCCAGCATGTCCTATTTATTTCAGTGTTGAGGTTCAAGTCTCTCAAGTGTGTAGCTCGATGGGATTTGGATATTCTCAGGTGCAGCATGCCCATTAATTCCGGGTTTGACATGGCTTTATACGTCAGGCACAGATCGCCTCTGAACAGGCGGTATGCCACTGAGTAGAACTGGGGTTTCTTTAACCGGTCAGCATATGACATCTATTTGAGCCCTTTGATCCTCTTGGTGAGGTAGTTTTGGGGTCTTTCCAGTTGCTGCAGGTGTCTGGTAAGGTACATCCCAACAGGGGCATTGTACTCAATTATGGGCCTGATAAGGGATGAGTAAAGAGGCATGATGTCCTCCCCTGATCTAGATGTGAATCCCTTCATGATGGGGTGGGCTATATAAAATGTCTTTCTAACCACTTTGGCCACGTGGTTGTCAAATGAGAGATTGCTATCAACTTGGGTCCCCAGGTCCCTAATTACTTCTTCTGTACTTAATGGATTACCACCTATGTGGTACTTTGTGGGCACTTTGTTTTTGCCAAAGGGGATGACTATACACTTTCTTGCATTCAGCTTGAGGCCATGGCTCTGGCACAAGTTGTCTGTTTCTTTGAGGCCCTTTTGGAGGATGCTTGTGTCAGCTGGAGAGTCAATTATGGCGGCCAGTTTGCAGTCATCTGCATATTTGGTCAGCCACAGTCCTTCCGTGTTGGCCTGTACCTCCGATAAATATATACCAAACAAGAGAGATCCCAGGACTGAGCATTGTGGGACACCACTTGTAACTGGTTTAGAGTCTGGCATGGCTCCAGCAATTCTAACCATGTGGGTTCTGTCCTTGAGCCAGTGTGCAATCCATCTAGTGACATAGGGGCTTATATTTAAGCTGGTGAGCTTCTCTAGATTGCCCTAGTGGGGTATTGTATCGAAGGCTTTTGCAAGGTCCAGGTAGGTTGTGTGGACCACCTTCCCCTCGTCAATGGCCTTGGTGACTGTTTCAAAGAAATCAACCAGGTTTGAGAGGCAGGATCTGCCCTTAACAAAGCCAAACTGGGTATTATCCAGTGTCTGTAGGTCCCCAATATCTTTATTTATGAGGTCCATGATGATCCTTTCCATAGCTCTGCAGACCGAGCTAGTGTGGCTTATGGGGCGATAGTGTCCAGGATCCGTTGAGGCACCACCTTTCTGTAGAGGGACCACTGTTGCTGTACGCCACTCTTTGGCCACATATCCTGTAGTAAGGCTGGGATTGAACAGTAGTTTTATGTTTGGTTGTAGCTCTTCTTGGAGTTCATGTAGGACACAGCCCGGGACACTGTCTGGTCCCATTGATGCAGTGTGTATTGCTTTGGAGAGGGCGGCTCTTACCTGAGCATCTGAGATGTCAGGGGGGCAGCACTCTGCTGGGATACATATTTGCCCTTTCGGTGTGTGGGGGGGGAGAAGTTTGCGCTGAACCTGTCAGCTAGAATGTTGGCAATGTCTGTGGGTTTGGTGTTTCTATTGACATTTTGGACTACCTCTGAGCATATCTGGAAATTACCACCCAGGTTCCTAACATAACTAAAGAAAGCCTTGTGATTATCCTTAGTGTCCTGTGCAATTTCTCTCGAAGCTGGCCTTAGACAATCCTATGAGTGCCTGTAGTTATTTGCTAATACTGATCAGTGATGCCTTCCCTTTTTGGGATTTTGCTGTATCATTTAGTAGCTTCCTCCTTCTATTGTGTAGTTTGTTTATGGCTGGGGTCCACCAGACAGGACGTCTGCCTTTGGAGGATTGGGTCCTGGTTTTATTCGGGTTAACATGATCCATGCATTCCTGAAGGTGTCCATAGAATGCATTTATAGAGGAATCTGCGGTCTGGTCTGTAGTTTCCACAGGCCCGGGGGCTTTGAAGGTTTCCACCTCAGTTTTGAGGAGTGTGAATTTGCTTTAGAGAAGTTGTTCACTGTGGTGTTCTGGGCAGAGGGTGGGGTCGGGATGTGAATATCCAGTGAGATTAGTTTATGGCCTGATCTTACCAGTGAGGGATACACTTCTGGTCTGGAGCATAGAGTCCCCATGTTGGTGATGATCAGGTCCAGTATGTTTCCCCTTCTTGTGGGAGTGGTAACAAGTTGTTCCATAGCATTTGAGCTCATATATTCTAGGAATCTTTGGCCTAGGGTGTTGGAGCTAGAGTCATGCTCCCAGTCTATGTTTGGGTAGTTGACGTCGCCCAATATAATGATGTTTGGAGAGACCTTCATATTTTCCACTGTTCTCAGGAAGGTTGACTGCAGTTCTTGGGTTTAGGAGGGTGGTCTGTAGCAGGCTATAACCTGGAAGGCAGTTTCACCCATTGTTAGTTGCACATGGATAGTCTCTGATGCTTGGTGCTTTGCCACCAACCTGGAGGTATGGGTATCTTTGATGAATATCAATACTCCCCCTCCATTTGTGGTTCGTTCCAAGGTTTGGGGCTGAAAAGCATGGTATGAGGTATAACCTGGTAGTGCTGGGGTGCTCTCAGTAGCCCTGAACCAGGCATCTGTTACTGCACAGATATCAATGTTCTCCATGCTAAGGAAAGTTTCGAGTGCATGCATCTTGAGGTTTAGACTTCTGGCGTTGGGTAGCATTACTCTTAGTTTCTAATCCCTTGTGATACCTATGAAGGTGGGTTTGTCATGTGAGCCTTGCCTAACAAAGGCACTATGGGGGTAGCAAGAGCCTTTGCCAATATCCGAAAGCCCAGGGGTGACAGGTGCAAGCCGTCCCTAGTGAAGCAGGTGGTTCAACAGAAGATGAATATGTGAGGGTGTAGTGCCTGTGATTAGTTAACAGTAGCATATATGACTGCTCACGTGGACAAATGCCAGGTAAGTCATATGCAATGTGTCACAGGCAATGTACATGTGAACAGGACAAACAGTGACATTCTGTCAAGTGAGACATGGACATACATATAGTAAGCTATGCAGATGCCACTAGGAGTCCACAGAAGCTCTGTAACTATGCATTGCAGGTGGGATCAGTATTCCAGGGTAATTGCAAGCAAACATGCATGCAAACAAAGCTACAGTAAGCAGGGCTGCATGTAGTCCATTGTACAACAAATAAGCTGTACCACTTCCAGTAGGTAACACTGCAAATATGCAGGCACTATGCACATGTACATGGAAATACACAGGTCAGATGGCTAGGGTCCAGTCTCAGCGCACACAAGTGTATAGACCATGTACTGTGAGGATGTAGAATAACTGGATGGAAACCCATGTGCTCATACCTGCAGTAATACACATGTCAAATAACAGCCACTGAGCCTTCACTCAGTGGTTCCATACTTAGTAGGATGTATGCTACCTGGCCTGCCACCACAGTATCCCTGACATGTATGGGGACTCTCCCTCCTGTGACAGTTAGTTTTGTGTGTTGGGGCTGTCTAGCATGGTATGAGATGTGAGCTTGCAGTGCTAGGGTGCTCTTGTGTGTCCTGTACCAGTCGTGTAGTACTGCACACATATCAACATCCTCAAACATCCGCATTGCAGAGTCCAGTTTGGGCAACATGCCACTTGCAGTTTACATGTCCATCATTGCGTATTAATACTTTCGTTACCTTATCCCCTGTGTTACCTATGTATGTAGCCTTCTGTTGACATCCTTACCACCAGTATGCCAACATGTGCAGATGATACACTATGGTACTTACCATGGGTGTAGACAACAGTACATGACAATCATACCCTTACTGCATCAGGCATTCTGTGATATACCCACAATTATTTCAGCACACAGTACTGTTAACAACATGATACTATTACTACACGTCTATGTAGTCACCCAGTGCATCAGCAACATGTTAACCTGTACCTGCACTGATGTTACAGATTGCAGGAGGTGGCACAGTCTCATCATATGCACAGGGTGTGAACTTGGTATGCCTGAGTCAGCCACCGATACCACCGATTGGCATGTATGTGTATGTATGTTGGTGAGGGACAGCAGTACAAGGTGGGGCAATGTTGATGCAGTGTGTGCGTGTATGCGGTAGCCCTAAGTGTTGTCAATTCGCATGTGTGTATGGATGCACACAGTTCCACCTCATGGTTGCCATATACTGGTGTTTGTCGACAGCCACAGACTGTACCTGCCAGGTCATACAGATCAGTGTCTCTGGCCATGGACAGGGTACCTGTGCCTTGCAGGGGTGGTACGGACCTTATCCGGTACCAACCCAGACTGGGTACTGTCATCAGAAACAGGTGTTCGTTGATTGGACACAGATCCCTGTCGGGCCTGGCCAGAGCCACGTGCATGTGGTCTCCTGGGGCAGTCTGATGACAGCACAGACCCAGCATTGCTGGGGCTGCTGCTGGCACTATGGGGGCAGCCGCGGCCCTGTTGTCATCCGCGATGACTGCCAGCTGCTGCTGTTGCTGGCATACGCCCACGTCGATGCCTCAACCATCCACCATCACCCTGGCTCATGGACATGTAGTTGTGGAACCGGTCTAATATGCCCCCACAACGTCTGTCTATGACATCGGTGGAATTATGGATGACAGCCGCAATGTCACGCATACTGTCAGTCATGGCTGTGCGACATGCTGTCAGCTCCCTCAGACCCTGTCTGGTGTACCATTCCATATGTGACTGTGCCTGCATGACAGCCCGAAACATTGCTGAGGTTGTAAGACCTCTGTGGGCACGTCTGACAGGGGCAGTACTCCCACGGATGCTCCCACGAGAACCCCTGGACATCTGTCTGTGTGGTACCATCTCAGGGCCATGCCCATGGCTGCTGTGTGGGGAGGCATGTGCCACAGATACCACATTACCCTGGTCAATGCCCACTGTATGCTGTCCATCACCTAGGGACATTGGTGACAAAGGGTGTATTGGCAGGATAACTGTGTGCATTGATGGGGTTGACAGCTGTGTACTGTCAATCGGCTGACCAATGATGGACCCTGGCATACCTTCCTGTGCCATTACACAGATGTCATCATTATCAGTACCCATGGCACCTGATTCAGGTTCCATGCTGCATGACACTAGAGCAGCACCAGAACCTGTGGGAGGGAAACAGGAAACACAGTTTACAATGTCTACACAATATTACCAGTGATGCACACATCCACACATGCACAGGTCCAGACATGCACACATGCACACATGCACGCATGCACACATGCACACATTCACAGGTGCACACATGTACAGGTGCACACATGCACACATGCACACATGCACACATGCGCACGTGCACACATGCACACATGCACACATGCGCACATGCACACATGCACAACTGCACACATGCGCACATGCACACATGCACAGGTGCACACATGCACACATGCACACGTACACATGCACACAGTTGCACACAATTGTACACTACTCAGTATGCATGATATCAACACACAGACACAGACACACCTGCATGCATACAAAGAGCACTACTAAGTGAGCCTAATATTACTATTACTATCAAGACTATTACAGGTATTGTTAATACACACTCACCAGCATGGATAGGCTGCATTGCTGTTACACCGGAGGAACCTGCAGAAGTGAGGAAACTAATGTCAGTGGGCACAACTGTGCCATTGTTACTGAATATGATACAGGTCAGTAGTACAACAGTCGCCTTTCACAGGTCAGCTGCTAATATTGAGGATATCACACTTGCACATTAAATACTATGATGACAGCTACAAACCAAGGACACACCTCACACATGCATTAACTACCAGTGTGCGCAACAGTCAACTATACATATGGCATATTACCTGCACGCTCATAGTCTTGCTGCTGCGTGGCTCCAGCCTCCATCATAATGCATGTCTGCTGCTGTTGTTGTTGCTGGCGGACTGGAGCCACTACACTCATGAGTAGTCCCTCCAGTCTGGTGAGTGGGGGATGTGTAGCCACCCCACCACCTGTGGCAACCTGTTGCCTGTGGATATCTGACGCACGCTGATGGACATTTCTGATTAAATCACTGCAGTGATGTTGTACCTGCTCATATGTCCTATTATGCGTGCCTATGTCATTTACCCGACGGTCCAGGTCTTGCCACAGTGCAGCCCTCTCCTGCTGATTCTGGCTGGTGCGGGAAAAGAGTATTGCATAATCCCGCACCAGGCTCTGGTGTATCTCCTCATTCTCAGCTGCGGAGTAAGCTGGATTTCGCGGGTGAGCCATGTACCTGAAAAAGAAAATAACCTGATATCAGCAATATATGTCAGCAGAATTTGGCACACATACTACACATGCTACTCGACTGTTATGATACAACATATCTCACATATATAGCATCTGTCTGTCTATTGGTGGATACACATGTAAATGGCCAGGTATCAGTGCCCAGCCAGCAACTGTGCAACAGTACCTGGCACACTCCATACGACATACTACCAAACCCCAGCAGTCAGAACACTGATTCAGGTCCAGAGCACCTCCTCACTCTGGGGGTTTGTATCTAGGTACTGTATGGCCTACATCATCAACTACTGTGAGCTGATCACAAACTAATTGCCCTGGATATACATATCCCACCTCCACCACCAGCACAAATGACTATAGTGAATAACATTGCAAATGCAAACTTTACACTTTGTAACAGTGACATGGTATCCTTTCAGCCCACTGGGCCAGTGGAAGACACAACCCACAATGCTGACCCCTACACAAATGCTTTCTACGGTCATCTCCGAGAATGCATGGATCATGCAATCCCATATATGACCAAGACACTCTCCACAAAGGGACATCATCCTGTCTGGTGGACCCCAGCCATAGACAGATTGTATTACAAAAGATGGAAGCTACTGCAAGACAGAGCATAAGTCCATAAAGGGAAGGCATGTCTGAGCAGAACTAGTAAGGATCTATTTTCCCTCATACAAACATCCATGGGCAACTTTGAGAGGGTAATCAAGAGGGAAACTGCAGATAACCAGAAGGCCTTCTTCAGTTATGTTAGCAACCTGGTCAGAATCCCTCCTCTATGCTCATAGCTAGTACACAACAACAAATAATTCACTGAAAACACAGATATTGACAACATTGTGGCAGACAGGTTCAGTGCAGGTGTCACCCTCCCTCTCCCCCAAAATATGACATAGTTATCCTAGCTGACTGTAACCTCCCTGTCATCACAGATGTCCAGGTGAGAGCCGCCCTCGGGAAAGCAGAATACACAACATGAGTGGGACCTGATGGTATCCCCGGTTGCATGCTACATGAACTCTGACAAAAGCTAAACACACATATAGAAGTGCTATGTAACACTAGCCTGACTACAGGATATGTACCTGTACACTGGCGCACAGCAGCAGTGTTTCCACTCCATGAAGGAGGCACCTCAACATACCAATACAATACAACACAATACAATACATTACAATACAATACTATACAATATGCTATTGCCCCTGGGACTACAGCAGCATACTGTTCTGCTACCCTGACCATTGTGACACATGTGGTGTGATGGTACCTGCTGCTGTCACACAGTTACATAGGGTGACTCATATGGCATATTTTATAACTGTAGTAAATGTAGTACTCAACACAAAAACAGCCACCCGAACCACTGTAGCTCGAACAGAAACCAAAGGAGTGACAACCTGATGCCAAAATCTATAGTATAACACTATAGTACAAATCCACACCATGATCCAGGAAAACACAGGTTTATTGCAGCAAACATAAACCACACAGGTTGAGCGCTTTCATCCACACTACTGCAGATTTCCTCAGAACCAATTAGCACAGTTAGCTGGGTGTGTATATAAAGCTAATTTGGCGCCAAAAATCAGTTCACTTGCAGTATATCAGTCACTCACATTTCTCCAATAATATAGTAATTTACATATAATACTAACAATTATACATATGGCATATTACCTATCTGACTAACGTTCAGCAGGGGTATGTGTGACATGTACTCATGGGGAGTCTTGCTTCTTAACACTGTGTGGTTTATTGCAGGGTATGTCTTATCTGTGGGTAGGAACCTTTACCTCCACATGTGCTCTCTATTGCAGTGACATGGACGACACACAGCAGTCATTTAGGTTGTGGATGGTGTGAGGTGTTACTATG
>NC_056738.1:463255954-463328454 GCF_019279795.1 Protopterus annectens | reverse complement strand
TGTCAGACCTCTCATGTGTACAAATATTTGCAGGTTGTCCACATTTCTGCCTCATATTTTGGTCAATATGTCATGCACAGCTTTTTCTGGCAAATCACTATGGGCTCAAGTCAGCATATAGTGACAAACATTCAAGTTTCAGACTTCATACCCTTCCAAACATCCCACAAAATGTAGAACCTGTTACTCTCTGAACTGTCTAAGTTTGTTGTAACATTATTTGTAATGTGTCCCTGGTTTTGGCCCTTTGCTCCACATATTTTATTACTTGGTCTGGATGTGTTCCTGTAAGAGGTTGTGGGGTATGGGCAGTGATTATCCTGCTGTGAGTATGTGTGTGGCTTGCAAGGTGCTACAGTGACATTATTGCCTACTAGCTACCAACTAGCATGGCTGTTTCTGTTCACACACTAATATTATGGAAATCCACTAGTTTTGACAGTAATTCTAAATGACATGCTTTGTGTACTACACATCCTATATTCCCTTTACATTCATTCCTACTATTACATGATATATTTATTTTAGCACAATGTTGTTATATAACAGTCATGGCTTAGTGGTAAGTCATGCAGACTACTGTTTCCAAGGTCCTGGGTTCGGGACTGACAGTGGGATTTTATTTTGCTTTTGAACTGACTACAGGACCTGTCAATCAGAGTGACTAAGGCATTTTTAAGCAGTTGTAACCGGATTAGTGCTGGTTTGCGCGGAGCTCCCGCATGCGCACTGGCGTTCAGCTCCTCGCACACCCGCTTACAACCGCTTAAACGTGCTTACTCTTGCGCACACCCGTGCTATTTTCTTTGAAAGAAATGAAAATGGGGAGACAGGAAAGTGGTGAAAAAGGGGTCACAGAGGGTAAGACAGTAGGGGAAACAAGCTTGGGTTTTGCAGGAGGGCTGTAGGTAAGGCCCATAACTGTCCATTTCTTCATCAGCAACAGCTGTGCATATGTTTGTAATTTGGTGTGACATTTGATACCTTCCACCCCTGAGAGAGGTGTAAGGACAACAATAATACTTGTTGTACAGCCAATTGTAATTGATAGTTTCCATGTCCGGCAGACATATGTATGGAATGGGCAGCTATGTATGGGTCGTAATTTTTTTGTGGGTACAGAGTGCCCTTTTTTTTTTTCAGGTGAGAGTGGTATGTCAGGTGAAGGAAGTCGGTATAGCTGGGGAGGTAGGTCAACAGACAAGACAAATAAGACGCATACAGGGGCGGTGTATGACAAATGTGGGGGGGTTACACAATTGACGGGGACGGAGGTTTGGATATCCAGAGCCCATGAGCCCACAGATGGCAACAGTGGAACTGATATCCCCACCCATGGGCAGTTGCCACTGTTCCTTCAGTGGTTCAGTACCTTGACTATGGTGCATGGTATCCTGGGTTCGAACCTGGCCACTGCTTTTTATATTTTATGACTGTCTAGACAGGCTAGGGGGTGTGTCTGTGTAAAGGCAGTTTTGTTACAGCTTGCTCAACGTTGCCCGCCGGTTAGCTTGTTAGCGCGGTGCGCAGCTCCGTGCAAACGGGGTGCGCTGGTTCATGCCTCATTTGGCTGTCAGCAAGCATATTACGCTCAGCTCAGCTAGGGTCACACAGTTTCAGCATGTGAAACCACTGCTCAGCTACGGGCACTCATTTTGCGCCTGTTAAACCACTGCGCAGCTACGGGCACTCATTTTCCACCTGTTAATCACTGCTGAGCTACGGGCAGATGCACTCACCTTGTTAAACTGTAGCTCAGCTATAGGCACATCTGGCATTTTCTATTGTTTTGTTACCTCACATTTCTTCAAAATAAATGGACTATTTCATTACATTTTACATAAATTGTGATTTTATATGTGTACATATTTGTCAGGGACTTGTTTCGTGCTTATTTTACTAAAAAAAAAAAAATTGATGTTGTGGGGGCTCGAACCATGGATGCCTGCTCTTCACCTGACATCTCTACCGCTACGCTATTGCTTCTTGGCTTACTTTGCATATTTAGTTCTTATATGCTTTCCCACTGACTGCTAACTGTGGCTGCGCTACGGGCACGCCCGCGCAAACTAGCGCACTCACGGGCAAACATCTTTACAATTTAAAAAAAATTATAAGATGTTCATTTGTACATTTTATGTTCGTAGTCTGTGGGGGCATGTGTTGTGTTGTGTTTATTCACATTTCCATGGACTCTGCCATGGGTGTTTACTTTGGGCACTTTTACTCTTCTGGGGGCATGTCCGCTTGCAGGGCTCGGCCTACGGACACGCCCCCTACTGTCTTACATGGACCGTGTTAGCCTTAGGTGTGATTCAGCATGCTCTCATGAATATGCAGAGCATGCTGACATCACTCCGTTTAACTGCAGCCTCCGTGTAAGAGTTATAACTCTTACACAGAGGCTTTGTGAATCCTGCCCTAAATGTTTTAAGACAAATTTTGTTTGCATGCATGTTTGTCCCAGTAATTGCTTAACAGACATAATGTAATGCAAGTTGCCTTTACAATGTCAATAGTATAGACTAGAGTCACTACACAAGCTTGCTGCACAAGAAAAAAATGAATGGAGGTTGAGTTTGAGTTTTTAATTTACAAGTTTTGATTTTAAGCAAGTGTCTCAATTTCTCCAAGGTTTCCCTCAAAAACAAATATGCACAGACCTACAGGGTTTTAATTTACCGTCTAAAGAAAATAAAATGCAAGTGTATATTAGTCAATTGATTTTAAAACCAGGTTTGTTTTAGCAGTGTTATACTATGGGTATGTCAATACTTCAGTACCTCATTGTGTGTGTAGTAAAAAGGGAATTTTATAGTAAACAATGTTCTTGTTCACTTATTTGTCAAAATGCTATTAAACTAAGGGCAGGTGTAATTAAGCAATTTATTTATATACTTATTTATTTATATTTTTAGTGCTACTGTTCACAAGTGAGGTGGCAATGTACCTTAGTGTCCAAAGCAAAACTGATTGTAAAGTTATACAGGAATGTGTGTTGTATTAAAACAAGGGTGAGACCAATAACTGCACAACTGTTCATGCAAACTATATAGATCTCTTTTTACCGCTTAACTAAAAATTTATCTAAGTCCAGTTTCTTTCATGGGATAGTTCAGTGAAGTTGCTCTTTTCCCCTGAAGTGGTTCAACTTCGAAAGCAATTCTATTTAGTTAGGAGGTGGTGGGGTGAAGACTCCTGTATGGTATCTGTGCAGACATGCCCCCTTATTTAGTCAGAGTAGTATTTCATCATTTTTATTTCACAAAATTCCATGTCCCACTGATGAAATGGGAATTAACTAAATCCAGTATATCTTTTTAGTCTAGCATAAAGCATAATAAGACATTATAGCTCCTAGCATTTTGTGAGATTACAACTGGCATATGGAGTAATAGGGTTTGACATATGTATATGGGAAGATGGGGAGTGGTATCCATAAATTATGATACATAATTTGATTAACATTATCCTTTACAAATACTTACTTATGCATGCTAACTGCATATCTCCATTACAAGAAATTTCATTAATTTATTTTGATTTATGAACTGGCTATTTTTTTCATCTGCATGACAGCTGACCATCAAATCACCTCTGCAAGCCCAATCATCTCTTTTCACAAGTCCCATCATGGTGGACACCTGGTGTTTTTACAACCGAAGAGTCTCCCAATTAAGACAGCTCCTGTACGGAGGAGAGCTCCCACTCCCTGTACAGGCTGTTCAGGTTTGGCATTTGCAAGATAAGTTGGGGAGATGGGCCAGTGGTGAAGCTATCATACCTCTGTGTGAAGGGATTTTCTCTTGGCCTATGTTCCTATCCAGGGAATTGTTATGGCTAGGCTTGTATAGCCCCTAGTACCAACCTATGAACCTATGAACCTATCACTTGTGCTGACATTACTCTTGTAAGCAGAGAGGCCACACTGAGCATAAATCATCACTCCTGGCTAAATAGTGGTCCCATCTTTTCGTTCCCTCCATCCTTCCTGCTGGCATCTATTCCTTTGAGTCCCAGCCTCCACCATTCACTGGAATATGGCCAGCACAATCCAAACCCTTCATGATGGGTACACCCATAATCCCTATCATTCCATCAGGTGGCCAAGCTACTTGTCAAATTCAGGTCACCTAGGATATTATCCGGCTTTATCCTTCAGAGCTGTTGAAGTACAACTTACTCGTTAGTTTTTTTTTATCATTAACCTAGTCACTCATTTGTTTCATCTTATTTATTCTGTATGACTCCATGCTGCTGGTGAGAGGCAGATCCCACAGAACTCAAATGTATGTAATTTATATTGCTTTGTACTACCATCCAATACTCTACAGAGATATTAAAGACGCACTAAATTTTCAACTGCACTATGTTATTCCAATCCCAATATGTGCTACTGATGCAAAAGTTGCTAGCTCCTGTTGTTGCTTTCATGATGATCCCTAATTGTTCTGCAGATGACATACAGTAAGTGTCCTTTTATGACTTATTCAGTTATCCAGTGTTATCTCCCTGGGCACACTTCTCTGTGTTGAAATGAGGTTCACTGAGGTTGGTTTTATCACAATTTCAGTAGCAAAAGTGTTATTGAGTGAGAAGAAATTAATTCACAAACTTCATTTTATCAAATGATCACAGTTATTAGAACTGCTGTGTACTTTGGCAAAATGGACTTGTGAGGGGATAAGTCCCATAACCTGAGATAAAGTGAACTCAGAGTTGATTAGACAAAGTGGGTAGATGCCTACCTGCTGGTGTGATGGTCTTAAGCTCCCCCAAAATTATATATTTTTTTGCTTCTTTTTGGTAAAAAATAAATCAAGAATAATAAAAAAACTTTTCTATACCAGTATACAACAGAAACACCAAAACAATCCACAAAAATTCTGGGGTACCATCAAATAACTTCTACATCCAGGACAAACCTCAACCCCAACCCCCAATACCTCTAATTCTAAAGAAAGTATAGCAGCCCAATACAACTCTTTCTTCACCAACTCCATACTCTCACTCACAAAAAAACAATAACAATACTCCACTAGTCACCCCACCTGGAACCAATGCTACCCCTACTACACTTTTCCTCCAACCCATCCAAACAGACAAAATAAAAAAAATTGTTAAACAAACTAAAACCACATCACTTGTTGCTGATAAACTACCAAAATGAATACCTCAACTTAGCAGCTGATGCCATTTGTTACCCTGTATCAATCTTTAAACTTCTTTATTAAATTTACACATATGACAAAGGCAATCTGACATTTATATAAATGAAAAACATACAAAATGATATCACTTTAGTTACAAACAATTTACATCATAGACACCACTGAAACAAATGTAGTTGTAAACATTATACATCACTTATAAACCATCCAATCATTGTTAGTTAAGCACTATATAGCTCATTCAGTTCTTGCTTCTTAAACGTTATTCCTGCTCTGCATATATTGTTTCCACAATAACCATTTTTTCCTATGTAGTTTGCTCCTTCTCTTTTCTAAAGATCCCAACTCCAGTTGTTTTATCCCTGTTACTATATTCACTACTTCTAGTAAAGTTGGTCTAGACTTTGATTTTCATTTTCTAGTAATTGCTTTTTCAGCAGCCACCTTAATTAGACTCAGCAAGGCTTTACTGTGTCTAGCCAATTCCAGTTCTGTAGCATAACTCAAAAAATCATCTCCCCAGTCAGTCCAATCTACTCACCCAGCATCTCCGACAAAGCGGTCTGCAGGTAATCCCAAAAGTCTGCCAGCTCATCACACTTTCAAAAAATATGTTCCCAGCTACCTCTTTCTTGCCTGTCACACCTCCAACATTTGCTATCCACCTGAGGAAAAATTATTTGGAGTCTACTTGGGGTATAAAAATACCTATGTAAACACTTCCAGGCAAAGATTCTAAATCTTCTAGACTTTGTTGCACATTTGGGAGATATACATATATCCCCCCCCATTGTCTCTTTGTGAATTTCTTATCCAGTCTCTCATCCCAATCCTTTCTAAGCTCATCTGATTGATTCTTATAATTATCATGCAATATTTTAGATGTTTTACTAATTATTCCTTTTTTAATGGCAGCTTCTGTTCTAGATTCTATTAAAAACTCTACCAGTGCTGGTCTTTTATTTAGGAGCCACCTATTTCTTTCTCTTTGCTTGTACTCTGATATCAATGCTTGATAGGAAAGGCAATCTCTATGCAGTCCAAATAAATTCTTGGCCTCTTCCCATTCTATTCCCTTTCCCTTTCTAGTTATTTTCTTCCAATACGTTGGTTCCTTTGCCAGTTTTCTCCAATAAATTATAGTCCCCTCTTGCCTATTATCTGTATCCCTGACCGCAGTCATCCCTATCAGCAAAATTTATGTTCTCCTTTCTTGTGCTGGTTTGGTTCTTAGAATACTCCCTGCTATTTTATGAATATAATACTCTGTATGATTTTGGTTGTTCTCCTTAAGAGTCTGCATCCAAAATCCCAATCTCTCCTTATTTCTTGGGCTTCCTCCCTGTGTCAGCATCATTCCTTTCCACTTTGAATTATAGTTTTATGCTTGTGCTATGTATAAGAGCCTTAACTGTGTTGCTCTAAAATACTCCTCAAATTAGGTAATCATAGTCTACCTTGTTCTGTTGGTGGAATTAGCTTAGCCCACTTGATCCTTGCTGTCTTCCCTTCCCAGACAAAATCCTTCAACTCTTTTTTAATTGCTATCCACAACTTCTCCAGTTGATAAAAGTATGCCTGACCTGTGTATAAGACTAAAAGGACTAAAAACACTTTAATGGGTTGTATCTTAGCATCCATATCCATATAACAAATTTTCCAGATTCTCAATTTTTGTACTATCCTCTGTTTAGTCTCTTCCCACATATCCTTAGCCACCACCATAGAGTCATTTCTAATCCATATTCCTAAATACTTCATTTTATCATGTTCCCATAAATATGGATATTGTTAGACCAATTTGTGTATGGGTATATAATTTACCACTATTGCCTTTATTTTAGCTTCATTAATTTTGCATCCTGAGAAGATTTGAGATGGTCTTAAAAATGTTCCATAACACTGTAATGTCTCTTTCTGGTTTTGTCATGTATAAAATAATATCATCTGCAAATAGAACCAGCTTTTCCTAACTACCATACCAATTATATCCTTGAATTTCTGAGACTCTTATTTTCTTTGCCCATGGTTCTAAATATAATGCAGACAACAAAGGGGAAAGCAGACAGTCCTGCCTGGTTCCTCTACTCAAGAAGAAATTATCGGAGAGGACCCTACCCACTTTAATTCCCACCTCCAATCCCTCATATATTCTTCTAATCAACCTTATAATTGTATTATGGAAAGCAAATGCTTCTATTGCCCTGCTCATGAAGTCCCAGTCTACTCTGTCAAATGCTTTCTCCACATCAAGACCCAACAATAAAAGTAGTACTTTCTTACATTCTGCTTCCCTCTGGATCATCAATATTCTGTTAATATTGTCAAATGTTTGCCTCCCCACCACAAAACCACACTGATCCATATCTATCAATTTTGGTATCACTTTTGCTATTCTTTTAGCCATTATAGACATAAACACTTTATAAGTATTGTTTAGTATCGAAATGGGCCTGTGTGAAGCTGGATCTGATGGATCTTTACCCTCTTTAGGTATTACCGTTACCACTGCCTTCTTCTCCTCTTAATATACTGTTAAACAAAACCTTCCAGATCTTTATCATTTTTTTCCCACTAACTTCCAAATTTCCACAGGAATACCATCTATTCCTGCGGACTTTCCTGTAGATTGGTTATACATAGCCATTTTTATCTCATCCCTTCCTATCCTCAGTGTTAGTAATTGAACCTCATCTACCTCTAGCTTTGGCAGATTTAATTTTTCCATAAACATTTCCATTTGTACCTTTTCTTGATTTCCATATTTATCTGCTTTATACAAATTTTCATAACATTTCCAAAATATTTCTAATACTTCTACAGGGTTTCTTGTTATCTTCCTTGTTATAGGCTCCCTAAGCTTGGTGACTGCCCTTTCCTCTTCTTGTTGCCTGAGTTGTTGTGCTAGAAGTTTTTGTGCTCTACAGTTATCAAAAAACAGTTGCTTAACAGCAATCTTTCTAAACCCATGCATATTATCGAGGTAATCCCTTATTTTCTGTTTAGCATTCTGCAGTTGCTCCTTTTCTTGTTCAGAGAGATCCCCCCTATTTTGCAATACTTTAACATTGGTCAATCCCTTTAAATAATTCTTGTTACTGTTTCGCCATATCTTCCTTTCTTTTATTTCCAACCGAGTTTTAAACTCCACTTTAATTTTATCTCAGTCCTTAGCTATGTTTTCAGAAGATAAATCTATCTTCTCTAGTAGCTCCTGAATTAATTCCACAACCCATTCCTTGAATTTCTCTCTTTTCAACCAGTAGGTGGGAAAGCGCCAGTGTCTCATTTTAATTTTCATTACCTTGCAATTTTATGTTAGTTATTAGTGGTGCAAGGTCTGAAATAGTTATTGTGTGTGTTTCAAGACCTTCAAGTAAATGCAGATGTTCCTTGTGGGATATAAAATCTATCTAGCCTAGCCCAATTTTTGTATCTCGGTGAGTAATATGTAAATTCACTCTGAACTCCTAGTACTGAATTCACATCTTCCATGCCAAGCATCTTCATAAATTTCTTCAAAAATATACCCTCCCTTGTTATATTTTCCCTTCTAGGTCCCCCAGACACATCTTCACTGTTGCAAACCAAATTCCAGTCTCCACCTATAAGTAATATTCCTTGATGAAAGCTGATAATTTCTCCCAGAATTTTCTTAAACTCCATTGTAGCAGTTTTCAGGGGGATGTAAATGCATGCCAGTGTAATCCTCCTCCCTAGCCAGTAGCCCCTTAGTACTATGTATCTTCCATTACTAGGTACTCTTCTTTTCCTTTCACCCAAATATTTTGCTGAATAACCATCCTGAAAACCTTTCTTTATCAAATTCACATGTTCAGTTCTTTCCAGGTGTATATCCTGTAGCATAGCTATTTGCACTCTACATTTTTTAATATAGGTCACTGCTCTTTCTTTTTTATATTTATCTGTAAGACTACTGAGATTGAAAGACATTCAGTTGTTTCATGCCATATCCATTTGCGCCTATGTCACACCTTACATAACTTTTTGTTTTTTTTGAAAGCCCTCAAACAGAACAAGCAACCCCCCAAAAAAACTCGCCTAAAACCTATGAACTTTATGATAACACACAAAACTATGTACATCTTCAAATATTGAAGTTTTTGCTTCCTAATAAGAACATAAGTTCTAAGTTGATAGCTACACAGACAGGCTAAAGTTAACCAAAAAGAAAAGTTACTTGTGCTAAGACACATGGTATAGCCTGTGCTATTAGTAAGTGCTATTTGATTTTTTATACCTATATCACGTTCCCAGTTGAGAAAACACTTGAATGCTTTCAGTAAACACTTTCTCCAAGACATTTTTTTTTATCAAATTGTCTTCTTGTGACAAGCACCCAGACACAAAACTGCTAAGTGTAGCTTGTTTATCAGAAAAAAAGCCTTACAATATTCAATATTCTTTTTCATTCACATGCTTTATAATAAACTTGTTACTGGACAACACCTATGGTTTTTACCCAGTCATTTCCCTATGCAAACATGGGAAAAAGCACACTGATTTTTCCTTTGTCATACTCTCTTTACCCGACCCTTCCACTCTTTCCCTACCCCCCCCTCATTCTTTTTTCATTGCAGTGCCTACATTACCTTGTATCATTCTTGATCAATAGATTCATCTTTGGGCAATACATCTCTAAAATTTGGAAAATAACCTGTGTAATACTTCACCATAAAGGTAGCTCTTCTCTAGAACTTACCAATTATAGATCAATATCCATTCTATAATCTCTTTCAAAAATTTTGGAAAAATGCATACACTCTCCATTATTAGACCTAACTAAAGATTTGCTAACCAATTCAGAACATGACTTTCAGCCCAGACACAGCACCACAACTGCCCTATTAAGTTACACCAGCCCTGTAAATCAACTCAAAAATTACGGGCAACTTGTCTCCTCTATCTTTCTAGGTATGTCTAAGGCATTTGACACAATATCCCACCAAAACTCTTATATGAGCTTGCATCCCTTAACATATTAAAAAAAAACCCTCCTCTGGTTCCACAGAAATCTTTCCAATCACCAACAGGCTGTGAAATGGCAAAATGATCTCTCTCTCTCCTGCTACCCGTACCTGTTGGCATCTCACAAGGCTCAGTACTAGGACTATTCCTCTCTCTTCACAAACAAATTATACACAGTCACTAGCCTTGCCACTATCATCCAATACGCAGATGACTTCACTGTCATTTGTGCTGCACCCTCCCTGCCACAGCTTCAAGAAATTACCCAAAAATCCTTTTCTGCCATTGAATCTAACTTACACAACCACCAGCTCATTCTAAATCCTAACAAAACCAAATGAATGCCTTTCCTTAACAACCATAACAAATCCAACAACCTCACTCAGCAATTTAAGGTCATCTCATTTAACGACAAATAATCAGGCCAGTCTCAGTAACCAAGCTATTAGGTATCACCATTCATAGCAGTTTCAGATTTGACAAACATGTATCACTTGTCATTAAAAAAGCCCACATAAAACTAGGTTCTCTCTATAGAATTAAGCCTTACCTTATCAACTCCTCCAGACAAGCTATTGCCAGGACCCACCTATTCTCTACACTACACTTAGAAAATCAGACCTAAACAAGCTAGAAATTTGTTACCACAAAATCTCTACATTCACCACAAACCTACCTCACAGAACTCATCACTGTGTTGCTCTCTGACAACTAAAATGGGTAGAGCTATCTAACCTCTTATCCTTCAACCAACTTTATACTAACCCATTCTGTTATATATCAACCTGATAAATGTCCAGCCCTCCAAACTCTAGTAAAAACCCACACTAATAAAAGACCCCTTAGATTCTCTAACAAACTCCTGCTAAACATTTCTAAATCTAATAACAGCTTTGGGGACTCTATTTATTCACATCACATCTCCGAATCATGGAATTCCATTTCTCAGAATATTCTTAAAACCAGTAACCCAACTTTGTTCAACACTCTGCTTAAAACTCATCTAAATGACAATTGGTTATGCTCCTGCTCACCCCCAGGCCGAGCTTCTAATTTTTCTTCTACATTTCTCCAACACTTTTTTTATTTTGCTTTACTCCTACCCTTGCCAAATTCCCTAGTCAACCCTAAGTCCTTTCATAATCTCTTCAAACACAGACCGCAGCTATCATTTTCTCTAGATTTCTACTCAGCCATCTTCTCTCCCACTATTTATTTTTTCCTGTCTGCTTATCTCAAAGCTCATCAGTATTCTGTGATAAACTGCACAATATTCTCCAAATCTGATTGTTGCTTTCCATGACTCTGATAATTGCATCCACATTTTGAATGTAGTGATACTTCTTGTATTTCTCAACACTGTTTTGGAAATATTTGAATGATGATCCGATTTCTACAAACTAATTTTGTATACTCCAGTATATCTGTGTTATTTAATTCTGTGTAAAACAAGTATTTGTCTTAGTTTAATCGTACAACTATTGTAATGATTGTACCCTTTTGATCCAACAACTGTTGTAATGATTGTACCGTGTCTCAAGCTGCTTATCACAGTGTTGAACTTTTTAATGTTATACTCTTTTAAATATTATATTTTTATATGTGGAGCTTTTCTCCCTGGGCCTCAGCTGAAAATGGGCTACTAGCCCAGTCGGACTTCCCGGGTAAACAAATGTCAAATACAATAAATAAAATAAATAAATATTTTCACAATAAATCATTTTCACTACGTTTACTTTAGTTTGCATGGGTGAGCTAAAGCCATCTTCAGAAACATGACTTCCACCATTTTCAAATGCAACCTTTTCTTGTGGTCGTGGTCAACCAGAACCTTGTTTGCTGTTGAAATTTTTCAGAAGTGTTACTGTGAGCATCATTTGAATGACTGAAGGGTATAGTTGTTGATTATTCTATTTTCTTATTTATTTATTTTCAAAGGGGTTGGGCTTATTAAAAGAAACACAGGTTATCAAACTAATCTTCATTGATCATAGTTTACTAAAATGTATGTTTGTAAAAAATGTAATTTCTCTTCTAAAATCTCATAGAAATAAGATATATATATATATATATATTTTAATCCGAGAAACAGCAGTTCTAGAATTGTCTTCTTATAGTAGAAGTAGGGTGTCTTGGGTGGAAAAAAATAGTCCACAAAAAAAAAAAAGAAGTCAAAATAAATTTCCAGAAAATAATTTTCTGATAAAATACATATGCAAATATATGCAAACTATTATTTCCCAACATGCATTTTTTAAAGGGAAATGACTGGTAGGGAAACAAGTTGAGCAAAACGGCAGTGAAATATCTTTCATTAAATCACTGCTAAGACCAATTTTCTTTTTTTTTTCTGTAGTAGTGCAGTAACACACTTTACTATGCTTTCATATTTTTGAAGTTATTTTATGTGCACATTTACAGAAAATTATGAGCAACTGCCAGTTTTACTATTTACCAGCCATATACTTTTATGAGAATTAAGAATGCTTCAGGTAGCTCTAAAGGCGAGAGTCATAAGGAAAGAGTAAGTTGAGTGCAGCAGATAATAATAGGAATGCAAAGTACAGAAACAAAGAATGTAATGGCATATAAGATTTTCATTGCTTTAGTTCCCTGATTAATGGATATGCTTCAGAGGCTTTAGTTAATAATATTTTGTTTTCACATCCCTCCTCTCTAAAGCACAAGACTTTTGACATCTGCTGCATGTGTTCTTAAATGACTGCATTGCTTTAGGGTTGACAGCTGTCTTAGGAAGGCTCACCTGTGTAACCACAACTGTAAATTAATAAAATAAATATTTCCATATATTACGGCTGAGTCATACTTCAGACTTTTAAAGACATTACAAAGACATGCATCTGGGGAATTTTTCCCCGGGTCTCCGCTGAAAATTGGCTTCATTCCAAGTTGGACTTTCCCGGTAAACAAATGTTAAATAAATAAATACATTTTAAGATATGCCCCTTGATCTTATACATTTCTTTTTCTTCTGTGAGGCAATGCCCTATTTTAAGTGTTAAATCCCTTTGAGGGATTTGAAAGTATCTATCATACCACCCAAATGGCCATTCCTTCCTGAGGGTTACATTTTTTATACTTTAGCTGATATAATTTATGAATTTTAATGTAGATTCTGAGCTATTTTCATGCCATCGTATAGACAGCTTTTGCAATGATAAGTAACATGGAAATGGGATGTCTAGAAATCCAAGTAAATCCAGACTAATTCTCAGCTGTTTGTACAGATAAGGGATAACTTTAATGCCTCTCCCTACACAACTACCTGTGAAGCCTTGTCCAGCCTCATCATTGGTGTTCTGCATTGACTGAAAAATCCTGTTACAGTGAATCTTAAATGAACACTCATATGTTGATTCAGTCTGCAGTCTGGCCTTGCTGTAGAATTAGAGGAAAACTGCTGTGATTCTCATTTATAAACAAATGAATAAACAGTATGGTTCAGAAGCACTTATGATTAATTATTTTTTTATTTATTTATGTTTGTTTACCAGGAAGGTCTGACTGGGCCATGCAAGACCCTTTTACAGTGGATATCTGGAGAGGAAAGCTCTAAAACAATTTACAACCAAAGAGTCACAGACATTCCAGAAAATATTTTAAAGCACACAGCAAAATTCTTTCAAAAAGCAATTTACAGCATACAATGATGTAAACATTCTCAGTTTTTATAGACTACAGTACTTGAATATGTAAGGCTATACAAAGTAAAACTAATTCAACTATACGAAAGTGACAAAAGATCCACAGGTATTAATATGATATATAGACTGAGGATAGTATTCAAAATTTATACAGTATATACAAAATATACTAAACTGTCCAGATTTTTGCATTCTGTTTTTAATATATTCCTCATAATTTTTTTTTCTGGCAAATTACTGAGGATTGAAATCACTAAATAATGACATACATTTTAGGTTTCAGACTTCTCATCCTTAAGAAAATGCATGGTAACATACATCCTGTTATTCTAACATCTTTCTAAGCTGAGCAATATTTTAAATCTGGCCCTAGTTTTGGGGCTTTGTCCCCCCATTAATTTAGGTCCAGATTTCTTGCACTAAGAAGTTGAGAGGTATGATACAAGGAGTTCTCGGTTGTAAAGAGAGCCTTGTAGCAGTTTCATGAAAATGTGGGTGAAGAAGGCTGTTGTAGAAAAGACTAGCCAGATGTGGTAGAGCAGTGGTACAAGTGCTTGGCACATGTGCTTTGTAAAAGTAGAAAAGTTCTTAATTTGCTCGAGGGAAAGACGAGTCAGCTAGAATCTGGAGTCTGGCCACATAGTGGGAGTAGAGTGCATTTCAATGTGATCTATGAGACTTGTGTTGAAGGACAAGGAATTTGTCTTGGGATTGTAGCTCTCTGGTAGGGGAGTCCAGTGGAACAGTCTTGCTAAAACTGGGCATTGTGAGTGCTGGTAGAGAATACAGTGGGCAAATTTTATTTGAGCATATTTGATGTAATTGGAAAACTCTATCCTGATCAACATGAGTCTCTTCCAGGAGATTTATGTATCTGTAACTATATTTATGCATTTTTCATGTCTTGCTTTCTTTTCTGACCCTATTCCTTATATTCTTTCTTTTGTTTTTTGGCACATTCAGTTGCTGCCTGATTTTTATCTACTTCTGCTGTGGTTTCAGTTTGTGCTTGACACTGATATGCTTCTGCTAAAACAAGCAGGGAAGCCATCTTAGACTTGTTCTCCTCATGTTTTAAAACTTTAACTATGTTTGGATCTTGTGAGGTCAGCAGATATGTATGTAATCCTAAGATTGCAGAGCTATACATGCAATTAAGTTCCAGGAGGCCCATACCGCCTTCAGAATGGAAAACATATATTCTTGGTATACACTGATTTTTATAAATCATCTGATAAGCGTGAAACATTTTCTTATTTTCCTGTACAACTGATTCAATACCTTTTGGGACCAGTCTATCATCCCAAAACTTTAAATTAGAACAGGAAGAGCAAATTGGTTTATAGTCTGGACTTTGTTTCTCAATGTCAGTGCTGCTTTTAATATTCATTTTAGTCTTCTAAAATATTCCTAAGTTTTATTCGCATTTGTTCACGTTTTATTGTTGATCCTTCATCAATTCCCAAATAGTTATACACTCTGTCTTGTTCAAGTTCTTTTATATCACATTTCTGCACCAGACTGACATTTTCTTGGTACTGCAGCTTTCCTGATTTTAAAGGCTACTTTGACACATCTATCAAGACCAAATGACACTCTTATATCATCTGAGAAAGTTTTAACCACTTGCAATTGTGCTTTCAGTTCCTCATCTGATGAACTATACAATTTTAAATCATCCACAAAAAGAAGATGAGATGTCTTTCTACTTTGTTGCTTTCTGGGAGCCAAATTGCAGCCATGACCTAACAGCTTAATGGGTTAAGGGCAAGACAAAAGAGCAGCAGTGACAGAGAGTCACCCTGGAATATTCCCCTTTGAATTTTTACCCCTGGGATAATAATTTGCCCTTTATCATGGCTTAGCTGCAAAGTGGTTTGCCACTATTTTGTGGTCACTGTAATATAATCAGTCAGTATAGGGTGTATCTTATACATTTGTATGCACTGTTTTTATCTATGAATGTGGAATGCTGTCAATTTTTTTTTGCAGTCTATTCATGGCCATACTTATACTCTTCCCCTTTTTACAATTCTCCATTATGACTTTAACAACAAATGATCCTTTGTTCCAGATGACTTTTTTTTGTTTCCCTTTTGTTCTACTGCCATGATTGAGTTTTCTTCTACATGACTACAGACTCTGTGGGCATCAATTCCAGTGCATAGTTTATACAGCGTCGGAAGGCAAGTTATTGGTTTATAGTTTTTAGGATATCGTACAGGTTCACTCTTAAGGAGGAGTATCATTTTTCCTGTTGTTAACTATGTTGTGTCTGTTTGGGATGAGCATATAAATAGTTCTTATTCATGGCCAAAATCTTCATGTAAAGATGTTAATACTTTTAGCCTGAAGTTAGCTAATGCATCTGTGCCTGGGGTTTTCCATTTAAAAGCTTTTATTAATTTTGTTTCAGTTTCTGTGGTTGTTACTTCATCTCATTTCATATCCTGTACATTTGAACTTCTTATTCTTTTTTCCTTCTTCTATCCATTCAGCATCTTTGTTATGTTCCACAGGATCTTCATAGCTATTTCTCCAGAATGTGTCTGTTTCTTCTTTTTTGGTAGTGTTTTGATTCCTTTTGCTTTATTTCCCAATTCTCTGTAAAACCTTTTTTTGGGTCACTAATAAATTGCTTATTTTGTACTTTTCCTTTATATTTATCTGCATATCTTCTAAGATTTTCTGCCTAGGCTGATATCTTTAGCTTATTATTTGCAATAGCTTTTGATAGATCCTGGTCTGTTCTGATACTGCACATTGCTTTTATCACGTCTATCTTACTGAGTATTTTTGTTGATTTGTTCCTTCTGTACTCTTCTAACAGTGACACTTCTTGTCTTAATGGCTTTATAGTTTTCTCTATTCCATACTTCCATGATGGCATTTGATTTCTCCCCTTCCTTTCCCTTACTGCCCTGTGTTTTTGAGGTATGACTTTATCTGTTATTAATTTAGCTGCACAGTAATATATCCTATTCACTTCTGTTACATCACATGAGTTTCTATGAAAAGTCTTGATTACTGTGTCCATTTGTTTTAGCAAACTTCTAACATTTTGGGTCTTATTGACCTTCTGTAGCATATTTCTTTCTTTGACCTTAATATCTCTCTATTAAATCAAGCACCTCTTTCCTGTTTTCTTCTGAACTGAGGGCACATTCTTTGTACTCCATTTACTGCGGGCATCCTACAGAAAGTTCCAGAACATCTTTCTGTGCCATATTCTCTTCAGCTTCATACTGTATCATACATTGTTCTTTCATATGAGAACTCACTGGCCTATCACTCCACAACACTGACTGTGTCAAAGTTGCCACAGTTTTCTGTTTCTTCCCTTGTTGTGCAACTCCAACTGAACTTTTGTACTGGTTTCCTGCTGATGGCTCTAAAGTATCTTCATATGGCAACTGGTCAGATGCTTCCCGCTACACTAGTTTCTCCTTAATTTGGGGATACATTACTCTATCATGCTGTGATATTATCAGAGCTAGATTTTCTACACTAAATCCTTCACTTTGCAGGTAATTCATAACTTCAGTTTCTATTTTTTTAACGGTTTCATTACAAATCCTCTTTTTTTGACTTTCCCCCTTTGTTTTTTTATTTTTTGTACTGAAAAGTTTTCCATATCTGGATGCCTTTGGATATATTTTTCTTAAAATATCTTTGGTGCTGCTTTTTTTGTATTGATTAATTTAATTTTCTCCTTTGCATAAATGTTGCACCACATTAAATCTCATTTTCTTTATCATGTCCATATTTCTTCTTCAGATATCTCTTGCAACTCTTGTTTCTCCTTACTTAGGGTATTTCTTGTTTCAGCATGCTGTAAAATAACCTGTGTTAGACTTTCTACGCTAAATCCTTCACTGTGCAGTAATCCATAACTTGAGGTTCTATTGTTTAACTTCTACTTTACTACTCTTCTGTTCTACGTTTCCCCTTGTGATCTTATTTTTTTATATTGTGAAATTTTCCCTATCTGGGTGCCTTTGCCTGTATTACTCCTTGAATATCTTTGGAGCTGTTTTTTGTATTGATTAATTTGTCTTTCTCCTTTGCATAAATATTGCACCATATCATATCTCTCTTTCTTTCCCATGCCCATATTTCTTGCTTGCACCTTTAACAAATCTCTGGATTTTGTTCTTTACATTTTCACACTTCCTCAGTTGCTTCTTTTTCCAAATGGCCCAAGGTTTCTTTGTCTATATAAGGTTTTTTATGGATCTGTTGTATTAATGAACACAAATTTGTATCTGAAGCTTTTACAGTTTTTTCTTGTGCAAGTATTTTTCTTTTATCTAATTTCTCTCTTAGTCTTTTTGTATATCGTCTGTCCAGAAATTCTGGGCTTCTTGCATAATAGTAACAATACATGATTTCTTTTTTATCCTCAAAAGTCTGCTCTATCATCTTTATGGTTCTTTTTTGGCCTGTCAGTTTTTGTGTTTTTTTCTGGGCTACTATTTTCTTCTACAGCAGGGGGAAATACTCCCCCTGAACCTGACCTAACCCCATTATAGGAATGTTTCAATCTCTTCAGGATTTTACACTGTCATTTTTTCCAATCCTGGCACCAGTGTGCCTACCAGGATTGGGCACTTTTTTATCCTGGGGCTTGGGCTTGGGCACCCATCTGTCTTTTTATTTTTTAGCCTACTTCTGTCCATGATATATGCTATATAAAATACAGTCTATATATCAGTGTCTCCTTGGTGAGAGTTTGTAAAAACAGGGTCCACATCTTGAAAGTATTCACCAAGACTTGAGGGTGGATTCAATTCCAGCAATACTACTTTCCTTTGCTTGCTGATTGTATCATCTCTCCATTTGGACCTTAACACATCACTCCAGTATTTCTATAGTTGAAGGTGAATAGCTATAGGTCTGCAATTACTTAATTCAACTGAGGTGCCGCCCTTGTGTTGGAGTACGATAAAAGTCTGTCTTCTTATTCTAGGGACATAGTACTCCTGTAAGTATCTGTCACTCATCTTGGTTTACAATTGAAGACGAATGGGTGGGGTAGTTTGTTTATTATATAGAAAGACATCAGGATGTATAGCAGCAGTACAAAATATAAATGAACTGATTAACCGACAGACTACACAGATAAGCATGCATGCTTACATCTTAACAGCTTACTACAAAATGGCAGTCAGGTTTGCACGTGTTCAGTATTTATACACATGTGCAAGCTCATGGAAAGCTTCTTAAAGGTATACATACATATTAATTGGGTCTTTATTACATTATCGAACATTTACATGTTCAAACGTCATATGGTCGATACCATATGATCGAACATGTAAATGTTTGAACCTTTCAACGGAGAGCTCCGTACAGTGATGAAATGGAATTTTTCCATTGTCTGCACTGTAGTGCGATCTCGGAGTTGGTATATTTAAAGAGCGGGGGATGTGGGGAGTGCAGGGGTAGATTTTTTTCTGTGTTTTTTTTTTTGATTTTCAAACTTTTAAGAGTTCAAGCATATGGTGTCGACCATATGGTGTTCGAACTTTTAAATGTTCGATAATCTAATATAGACCCTATTGATCTACATCCTCCCTCTTTAATGAATTGCCCACAATAAAGTGATATTTAGAAAATACATGCAATTGTACAGACAATATGAAATAGACACAATGTTTATGTCCTTATGTCCAAGTTGCCATGTATCTGGAACATGGTCTGGAAATGCGACCTGATCTAGTGATATAGCAATTAGAACTGGGTTTAGGAACAGGGACAGTCATTGGTGAAGAAACAGTTTCTGGAGTTTTGGGACTCTTCTCAGGAACAGAGATATTTACTGGAATGTCCTCTGGAACTGGAACTCTGGATAACCTACTCTGAGATTTAGAGTCTTTCACGCAGGTATGATATTGCAATACAGGCAAGGGGACTGGGTTCAAATGTTTCTGATTTTGCCTAAATTCTACTCCTTGTGATTCCACAATGTACGATCTTGGCTCTGGACATACACTTTTCACAACTTCAGTCCAAACAAAATCTTTGGATGTCTGCATCCTCACTATCTCCTCTTCTCATAATGGATTGAGCGGTTTGCTGGTTTTATCATAATAGGGCTTCTGCGATAAGCACTTCTTTAAAGGACAACAACGGGATATTAAAGCAGATTGCTCAACCTGCTGTCTCTTTTAGTCCATGTTCATTGATACAGCCTCGAAAAATCACCCATGCAGCTTTAAAAACTAATCCACTCAACTGTTTTCCCTGTTAGGCTTCCTACCTTTCCATACTGTTTTACTTTCACTTTGAAAACCAAGTTTAAAAACCTCTAGCTGGCTCTGAAATGATGATGTCACATCTGCCAGAGCTCTTGCTCTAGCTACCGGGAAGTTTCCTCCCCAAAGTGATGTAATCCCTGCCTGATTTGCATACTGTATAGAAGAGCCAGTGGACCGCCCACATTGTGATGTCAGAGCTGCCTTGCCCAGCCCACTTTTAACCTAGCAAAAATGTCAAACTATAATCTCACTTTTCTGAAGAGCCCTACTGATATGTGACAAAGTACAGGCAGAAGCACAGTAGCAGCTGCAAAAATTAAGAGCATAAATTTGCAATGACCATGCATAGACATTAATTGCATGTTTTTACATAAGAAGCAGATGTCTGTCACAATTAAATGACAACACTACATCTGATTACAAGAAGTATGCAATACCGTAATTTTCTTAAATTACTACTTAAAAAAAACGTGGTGCTGTCATGCAAGTCTGTGAAATATTTTGTGTTTATAGTGCATCATTTGTTAGCTATTTAACCAAACAGGAAGGAAAAATAAATGGGAGTTTGATGCTTTGCAAAACAGTGATTAATCCCAGTGCTATGGAGCTTGGTTCTAAATTTGACAGGAGAAGTGCAACAAAAAAAGTCTCCCAATGTAAGGAAGGAAAGGCTGACAAGAAAACAGTACATTAGTCTGGTCACCTGCTGTGAGCTGTCAATCACATGCAGATAATTGTTCAAATTACCCTTAGCTCTTTGACAGCTAGGAAAAGTAGGTGTGAAGGGGGAGGGGAGATACCTTGAAGAACTAGATTTCAGCCTTCACAAAAAAAATCAAGTTAGCATTTCTAAAAAGAAAGAGCAATAAAATGCACTTTTCAGTTCTGTTCTGTAGCATTTGCATTGTTTGTATTTGAAGTAGTCATTGAAAAAGGATAACATTTTAACCAAAAGTAGGTGACTATAACACAGCAGTGAATGCCTATAAAATCAATGCACTGACAGGAGCTTTAGGGAAAATGTGGCAGATCGGATGCAATTTTTTGGGGGACAAACAATGCATTCTGGGATACTTATAGGCAGACTAACAGTCAGAATTATTTCAAGATACTAGACCCCATGTGGTCAGAGTCAGAAATTGCGTATAAAAATATCTAAAAAGCTCTAAATAGTCCCAGAGTGGTGTTAAAATGTAGGAAACACCAAATCATGATGAAATAAACATGATTTTTGAGTCAGTGGGTGCAGTTGTCCTTTAACTGATGGGCTTTCACTCATCTGTTATTCCTGACACATGGAGCTAATAGATTACTGCTAATTGGTAATGTTGTTCTTGTTTCTCTCGACAGAAGTCTTTGTGCAGGTGAACCGAGATATTTATCACAAGGAATATTTCTGAAATTCAAGAGATTCAAGAAAACATCACAATTGTCTAGTTTTGACTTTTCTAGTAATTGTTTCGCACTTTGAACTGCACGTTCTGCCAAACCATTTGACTGTGAATACTCAGGGCTACTTAACATGAATAAAGTCCCACTCTTCAAAAATTCATTTGAACTGCTCCCTTGTAAACCATGTACCATTCTCAGAAATAACTTTGTGCATTCTATTATGGGCTGTAAAATGACACTTCATCTTAGTAATGACAGTATTGAATGCTAGATTAGGAAGTGCATCAATCTCGAACCAATGTGAGTAAGAGTCTACTAACACCAAGTAAGTTTTACCATTCCATTTGAAAATGTCTGTAGTTACTGTCGACCAAGGTTGTTCAGGAATCTGGTTTAGCTGAAGTGATTCTTTCTGTTGATGTGGCTTAGTACTATTACATACTGAACAAGATGAAAGTACTCTCTCAATGTCCCTTGACACAGAAGGCCAAAATACTAGACCTCTTGCCCTTCTTTTGGTAGAATCTGTTCCTGGGTGGCCACAATGCAAAATAGTAATGTACTCTTGTTGCAAGGACTTTAGAACTATTACTTTTGGACCTTTCATTATGATGCCATTGTCAAACAAAATCTCATCTCTGTAAGGAAAATAAGGTTGCAGGTCTACTGGTAAACAATTCCTTTGATGGCCATTCTCAACGGATAAAGTGCTTGAGCTTCTGAAAAACTGGACCTGAGGCTGTATAACTTCTAAGCTCATCAAGACATGTGGAAGAAAAATTTCTCACTTCCATGACTTCAAAAACAGGTTTCTCACTTTCATGCTGTTTAGTGGTATTTCTGGGTGATCTGGATAATGTATCAGCAAGATACAAATGTTTGTGTTTTGTGTAGACAAGATTGAAATTATACTTTTGTAGTCTGAGCATCATGTGTTGCAATCTAGCTGGAGCTGTATGCATAGGCTTTCTCAAAACCGTGACTAGAGGTTGGTGATTTGTTTCTGTCTGGATAGATCTACCATAAATATAATCATGGAACTTCAAACATGCAAACACAATTGCCAAGAGTTCTTTCTCTATCTGCGCAAGCTGCATTTCAATTTGGGTTAGAGTTCTGGATGCATATGCTACTGGTCTACCCTCTTGGAGGATGACTGCATTAAGACCAAATTTCAAAGCATCACAAGAAGGAGTAACTGGTTTGTGGACATCATAGTATCTGAGAGGTGGTGGACTGGCAATTCTCTGTTTCAGGACATCAAATGCTCTCTTGTGTTGCTCTAACCATGACCAAGATACATCTTTATGTGTCAACTCTCTGAGTGGTGATAAAAGTTGGCTCAAGTATGGAATGATCTTGCCAAGATAGTTAACCATGCGAAGAAAACGTTGTAGGGCTTGAACATTGTCTGGAGCTGGCATCTCAAGAATTCCTGTTTGCTTGGAAGAATCTGGTTGTAAGCCTGAACTGGTAAATACATGAACAACATAAGTAACTTCTCTTAGCCTGGATTTGCACTTCTGAGGATTGAGCTTAAGTTTCATTGCATGTGCTCTTTCCAGAACTTTCTTGAGGTTTCTGTCACGTTCAGCTTCACCATTACCTTCTACTAGAATATCATCTACTATAGTAGCATATGGATACCCAGAAAAAAAAATTGCTCCATTGCACGCTAGAGCACTTCACTGGCAGAATTTATCCCAAATGTCATTCTCAAAAATCTGTATCTGCCAAAAGGAGTATGGAAAGAGGTTAGCAATGAAAATTTTCGGTCAAGCAAAATTTGCCAAAATGAACTCTCTGCATCCAAGACAGAAAAAACAGTGGCATTTGTCATAAGAGCAGTGACTTCTTCAACTGTACGTATTGGATGATGAGGTCTTTTTAGTGCTTTGTTCAAATCCCATGGATCAATACATATTCTGATATAATCTGAGCTTTTCCTATGAGCTATGACCATGAAGGTCAATAGGTTCATCTACTGGACAAATTGTACCTTGCTGAACCAGTTTATCTAGCTCAGCTTTGGCTCTGTTCTGCATAGCTACTGGAACTTTCTGGGCTGGTCTGACAACTGGACTGACCTCTGGGTCTAACTTCATGGAGTACTCAGCTGGGAGCTTGCCTAGTTTGTCTTTGAAAAGATCATTATAGGTAGAGAAAACAGACTGGGCAAAATTAGAATAATGGTCTTTTAAGCTTACATGGTGGACTTCCTTATTAAATGAAAACAGTCCTATTTTCAAACTGTCTCTGAGTCCTAATAATGACTGTACGTGCCTTTTGACCACATAAAATTACAAGCCATAGCTCTTCCCAGCAGAATAACATGAAAGCACTACTGAACCTTCAGTTTGAATTTCTTCACCAGCATAAGCAACAAGCTTCGCATACTTTGCCAAATCAAGCTCCACACCAGCACATAATCTAGCAAATGTTTCTGCTGACATAACATTGCACTTTGAACCTGTATCATCTTGAGCTCTACAAGTCTTCCATGGGCGGCGCAATGGTGCAGCGGTTAATGCTGTCACCTCACAGCAAGAGGTTCTCCAGTTCGATTCTCGGCTGGGGTGCCTTCTGTGTGGAGTTTGCATGTTCTCCCTGCGTTCGCGTGGGTTTCCTCCGGGTACTCCGGTTTCCTCCCACATTCTAAAGACATGCTTCTGGAGCATTTCTCCCCGGGCCTCTGCTGAAAACAGGATCTGTGGAACCTAGTTGGACTTTCCCGGTCAACAAATGTAAAATAAAAATAAAAAATAAAAATTAATCTGAACAGTGCAGAATACTTCATTCTTTGCTCATAAATCTACAGTACTGACTGTTTCATTAAGCACTGACACACCATCATCATAAAAAAGTAGGATCACAGCTTTCTAATTGATCAATTTGTCTCTTGAAATGTTCTCTTTTTAAAAAATGTACCTCATTTGATTTACAAAATCTTTGGAAATTATTCCACTTTTTTACATCTGTGGCACTGCTGACCAAAGGCTATGCACGTTTCTCTTTTAGATGCACGATTACCACCACAACTAATACAGATGACTATGAGGCTAGGTGAGCGCACATGATTTGAGTTTGCTGACTCATCCTTGTGCTTTACTGACACTGTGCACACTCTGGAATTTGCTAGAAAGGTACAGGTTTTCCCAGTGACTGTTACAGGGCTCACAGTTGCTGCCATGTGCTTGGGCCTGTTTCTTTTAACCATGTACAGCATACTAGCAAAATTAGCTTTAGAAGATACTGGAAGCATACATTGCTCATTTGTAAGCATATCTGTGTGCTTTTCTGTAAACTCATATATCTGACAAATCTCAAGGGCCTTATTCAAAGTTAAATCACTGTGACGAAGCAAAATCTTTCTCACAGCATCATCTTTAATACCACAGACAAGTCTGTCTTTTATCAACTCATCTCTTAATTCGCCAAATCTGAATGTTTTAGCTCTGTTTCTTAAATCAGTTATATATGCTGCAAAAGTTTCACCAGGATTTTGATCCCATGTGTAAAATAAGTGCCTTTCCACTGTAATATTCATTTGGGGGTTACACATTTCTCCAAATTTACGTTTTAATCACATTGGGTCTTCCCTTGATTCAGCCGGTACCACTATATGATGATTTTCCCCTCTCCTGCAAATACAGCAGGTACATACACAAATGAACACTCTCTATGTCTTCTGAACCAGCTAAATTAAGCAGAATATATGCCTTTGTATGGTCATCTTTGTCAGAAAATGTAGCTTGTATGAAAATATTGTACTCTTGCTCAAACACTCTCCAATTCTCTGCAATATCATTATTAAATACAAGAGGACCTGGTTTTCGAAATCCATCAGCCATGCCAAGAAAGTATGCTTAAACACACTGAAAATATGGTCTTTGTAATTATATATGAACATACACACACAGCCAGTACTTGTAATAACATTCAAATGCACAATAAACTCCTCGAAATACTATACTTTGTGAAATATGCTTTGAAATGGCTGTATTTTGTGAAATAACTGCACTGTAATACAATACAAAATTGCGAACACTTGGTACACTTTGGATATCTCAAATAGCTTTAATTAATGTGAAAAGTAGCTTATAGTGAAAAAATGTGGTAGTTTTCCTTATTTTATACATTTTATGCGATTCTGACATTATTTTAAACATTTTCACACCTATTTTGAACATTTTTATCCATATGTTGCTGTTTCTGACATTTTGTTAAACTAGAAATTAATTTTGATTGTTCTGTGTGCTTTGTTTTATATTTTTTGAGCAATAAATCATTTGAGCAAGTTTTAGTACATGAAATTTGTTTCTGACCTGTTTTGCAAGTTGTACGTGCAGTAGGGATGATCTATTCCTCCAACATTAACTGAGTGCCTCTTGGTCTTGAATCTGGATCCCCTTCTGACACCATGTCACTCGTCTAGGTATACAACCAAAGATGAACAGGCAGAGTAGTTCATTTATATGCTTTATTACATAGCAACACATCAGGATGTATAGCAGTAGCACAAAATATAAACATATATAAACTGATTAAATGACAGACTACACAGACATGCATGCATACATCTCAACAGCTTACTACAAAATGGCAGTCAGGCTGTTATGTGCTCAGTATTTATACACATGTGCAAGCCCATGGAAAGCTTCTTAAAGCTATACATACATATTGATCTACAGTATCTATTAATGAGAATGGAGACCAGATAGGTTAGTGTCTCTGTTGAGAGCTTGATGCATTCTGTATGAAAATTGTCTAATGCTAGTGTAGCTGGCTTTAGTTTCTGCAGCTTCTTAATTGTTGTTTCAGGGACTGGTTTAAGGGTGAAGCTAGGATAGTTTAATTGGGCTGTCTGTAGTGATGTTGGTTTATATATTTCTCACCAGTGATGAAGCTGCATTAATGAAGTTGGAATTAAAACATGACTACTACATTCGTGTCATAAAATGTTTAGGTTGTTTATTTTGTAGACTAAAGTACTAGTAGTTTTTTTGTCATTGTTCACTATTGCTTTGAGCTCATTATGTAGATTTTTGTAGTTGGATGGGGTTTTATTGGTGTTCCACTGTTTCCATGTTACATCTCTTTTTTTCATTAAATGTTTGGTTAATCTAAGTCAAGGGACTGGATGCAACTTTATTTTTCCTTTTAAAAGTGGCTTGTGCATTCATAATGGTTAGGAAGATATCATTAAAGGTTTCAACTACTTTGTCTAAAGGGATTACTTTAGTTGCAGCCAATTACATTGTTGTACAGTTATGAAAGTTTCAGGATTAAAGTTTGTTAGATTATGAAGTAGACTGTACATGTGAGAAGCAGGGGCAGCACCACATTGCTTAATGTAGTATGCCAGTGGTGATCACTTACAGTATCAGGGAGGGTAGCTACCTCTTAAATCTTGTCTGGGTTAGAGGGAGGAATCCAGTCTATAGTTATGAAGGTGTCGTGGCCTTTTAAAATCTGGTTGGAGTATCTTTTAACTAGATAAATTTGCCCTGGCTAAATTTCCCGTACAAGCATAAACATCACCTAAGGTGTCCACTGAAAAGAGGCTATTATCCTAGTGGGACTAACCCAGTCAACAAAGGATAAATGAGTAATTAAAACAAATACAAATAAAATAAAAATAAAGTTTTAGAGTTTCAGTGAGCACCCCAGAGATGCATGTGATATGTTTATCCAGTTGATATTTAAATCGGCAAATATGATAGTTTCTTGGGAAATGTTTCTTGACAGCCAAGATAGGATAAACTCAAGAGCTTGTGGATGATTTTGGGGGTTGTAAATGGAAATGATAATACTGCTTTCTTTGTGTTAACTTGAAGAAGAACAATTAGAAGCTCAGCAATGTTGAAGGGAGGTATCTCATGTGAATATGGGTGGATATCTAGTGGACTTTGGTACATGATGGCTACACATCCAACTCTTTTTGATTTGTTGTCAAGCAATAGAATATTGTACCCTTGTGGTAAAGTATCCTCATGTTTAGCAGATGGTTTTAGTCAGATTGCTGTGAGTATAAGCATATCAGGGGTGTGATATACTACCAATAACTTTTATGCTTGAAATTGTATTCTGAACTTTGCTGGATTTATTTTATTATTTATGTTGTTTTTGGACTGTCTGTCTGGGCAGGCTGCTTAGAGTGGGACCAGGACTGGGATGTATATCTCTAGAACATTGTAGTTTGGTAAAAAAAAAAATAGAGACGGTGGAGAACGGACTATTGATTTCTTGATGAAGTGAGGATACCCATGTTTTTCTTTGTATTTCTGTCTGCTGCAACCTTATACCAATGTACAAGTAAACTCTTATTTTCTTCTCTTGCTATAATCACAAATCGTATGATACAAGCTTAACATTGATCATCTGTTACACCTAATTATGTATGTAAAAATGTATATGTAACCAAGATGAAAATATATACAATGTAGAAAATAAAAATATACTATATATTGCCTTTGTATGTGAATATTGGAACTTTTTCCCTGGGTCTCCAGTGAAAAAGGGTATCTATCCTAGACGGACTTCCCTGGGTCAACAAAGATAAATAAATAACTATAGTGATTATACTAATATTTGGCATTATAGGCTTGACATCTGACCTTCAGATAGTATTGATTGGGAATTATAAAGCTGAGATGCTATGTAAAGTGAATGGTGGTTAATGATGGAGTGTGACTGGTGTGACAGAGTTTTGAGAATGTTATGCTAGTGAGTGATGGTAGGAAGTTGTGTGTACAAGAAGGAAAATAAATAGGATGATTATTGGTATAAATAACATTCTATACTTTAGGCGTTGAAAGCTTTGGTGAGAGTTTTTGATAAAAGTGGAGTCAGATAAGTGTACTGCAAAACAGTAAGGCAGAAGAGCTGATCAGATGCTGGTGGTGGTGATATAGCTAATGTCTTGGATAGTAAGTTAGTGTTGGATCATGAATTAGGACCGGTGTTGAATTTTTTAAGGTAGCAGTTATATATAGCAGTACTTCTGTTTTCAGAAGAAAACAAGTAACTGTGGGAGTGTGAGATCAGTAACGGCTATGCTACAACACAGTGGGGAGGAGTTGGAATCAGACTATGCTAACTGTGCTGATTTGATTAGTACATATAAGGATGTGCTATGTGTTGATATGATGACTAGGAGATATGGTGCTTAGCATGTATAGTTTTGTGATATGATTTGAACAAGTGGTAGTGTGGTTATCTCAACATGTGTTTTAAATTAAGGGGTGGGTGGAAATTGGGGGAGGGTAAAGGAGTGAAGTGAACTGAGGGTAGCAGTGCCAAACCAGGCAATGTCAGTAAGTATGTTTCCTAAATAAACCAATTTATGCAACACTGAAAAAAAATAAAATCCAGAAAACTAATACAGTGTAGTGTTACCTTACTGCCCTGGGTAAAATTAGAAATGGAGAATGAAAAAGAGGTGGATGCTAGTGGGAAGAGAGACCTCCCAGAAAAATAAATACCAGAGTATAGGGCATGGACAGAATGCACACAGCATGTACTACTGTGGTAAAGATAGGACAAAAGCAATAAGGAGAAGGGTAAAGGCAATAACAAGTAAAATGAATAAAGAAGAAGATTAATAAAATGAGATAAGGATAGAGTTGACCAGCAAGAACAATGTTATGGGAAGGTAAAAGGGATAGGACATCCAACAGAACAACTGTGACTCCAGTGAAAGCAATAAGCAGATGTCCTAGTTCAGAAGGTAAAAACTAGGCAAACAGGGAGAGAGAAAGAGCTAGACAAAAATATGGTAGCAGTAGGAAAATAAGACATAAATAGGAGATAGTTCTTCCTTCAAGACTATGTAATTTGGGAGAGAGAAGAAAGTAGGATGTAGACAGAAATGGCAGAAAAAAATAGAAGAGAGAAATACATGTGGGCTACTGAGGCAAAAGTGTAAAGAAGCATCTTTCTACCTGTAAGAGAATTTACTACAGAAGTAAAACTATATAGTACCACAGACCCTTACACAGACATCCAGATGGATAATTCTTGTCCTTGAGTTTGCAGAGCAAAATGGTGTTTACTAAGGGTAGGGATCCACATGCATTGTGTGTACTTCTACACTGTAAAAGTAACAGACCTAAAGTTTGGGGAGACTCCTCACATGTTAAAAATCTTGGAAAATATAGTAAAACCAAATATATATATATATATATATATATATATATATATACAGTAACAGTGGCGCAACAGCTAGCACACTCCCTTGTGGTACAGAAGGCTGTGGGTTCTTTTCTCACACCAGGTAGATCAATTGCTGACACTGCAGTGCAGCACAGCATAAGAGAGGTGATGCATTCCTGGATCTGTCATCCTTTGAATGTAACATTAAACTGAGGTCCCATCTCGTTGAGTTGGTGGTAGCTCAGGTGGTTTAAAATGTCCCATGGCACCTACTAGAAAGAGAAGGGGTTCTTTATTTACATAATCCATAATTATTTAAATAGTCAATAATTCTTTACTTTCTTAGTTATGTATAATATATACATATTTTCAATTATTTACAATATATATGTACACTAATTACAAATCACATCATCTTTTTACATTTAGCTTCATCAAAATAAATCACATACTTTTTAATAATTAGATCCCCACTCCAATTTCCACAACCAATACTTAATTTTTTTCGGTTTCCTATTAGTTAAGCAAATGTTCAATATTGCGAATGCCACTTTATCGACAGCTAAATGTCAAAAAGGCCAAATCCCGAAAACACAGAACAGCGATTTTTTTACTAGGGACTTTGCTGTTTCCTCCACTGTGGTGTGATCTCGGAATTGGTATATTTAAGTAGGGGGGTGTGGGGGGCCCCACTTTATTTTGTGTTTGTGTTTTTTTTTTTTTTTGTGGACCAGTGATTCTTTCCGTGGTAAAAAAAATCGCTGTTCCGTTTGTTCGGGATTTGGCCTTTTTGACATTTATCTGTCGATATAGCAGCGTTCAAAATATTGAACATTCACTAATTTAATAGGGAAGCTTTTTTCAACATTGTTGCCAAGTTCCATGTTTTGTTAAACAAAATTTCCTTAACCCTCTGATTCCATATCAGCCATAATATAACAATTTTTTTTTTATCAAGATGTTCAACCTCTTTCTTATTTTTGTTTCTATAATATCCAAATTCAACTATATCCCTGTTTAAATTATTCACATCTTTAAATTTATTCACATATTTCTTTTCTATAATCTTTCTCCATAATGTTTTTGATCTATTACATTCCAAAAATAAATGTTCATAAGTTTCAAATCTCCCAAAATATAAACATACTCTATCTTTTATACTTGTATAAGGCATATTTGCCTTTACTGGAATTTTTTGTGTAGACAGTCTTCATAAAAAATCTTGACTTTCTATATGGGCAGGATTCACGAAGGCTTGCACGGAGTGTAAGAGACATATAACACTCCATGCAAGCCTTGCGATCCAGGAACAGCCCTAAACTCCGTGTAAGAGACCAGCTAAAACGTCTCTTACATGGACTGGGCGTGGACATGCTAAATACCTCACTTGCAGCCAAAAGGTAAGCAAATGAGGTATATTAGCGATCCACAAAGCAGAAACCAGTCCGTGTAAGAGACGTTTTAGCTGCAGAAATGTACTCAGTTGACAACTGAGTACGTTTCTGCAAATTCCACAACGGAGCCATGTCAGCTCCAAATAAAGGGTGCATATGTCTCAGGCAGCATGCCAATGGCCAAATATGTGGCCATTGGCAAGATAACCTGATGCAAAAATATTAAAAATATAATTTTTTTTTTTGGCGATCGCCGATGTTTAAACCCAGCGCAGCCCCGCGCAAACGGGCTGCGCTGTATAAAACCATAAAAAAAAAGGTTATAAACCCACAAATGTGGGTTTCATGCAATACATGGAATGACAATGCAGGGACCAGCAGACCAAAAACAACATGGCCACCGTGTAGTGGTTGCTAAGGGGGGAAGCTGAGTCTAAGACATGTAACTAAGCATTAGTAGGCAATCTCATGTAAATGAGGGTTAGGATACTGAATCTCACAGTCACATAGCAAATGAGCACAGTCTGAGTAGTGTAAGAGATACATAAGGGGGAGGAATAGAGTAGGAGATAGGTGACATCACAGGGGGGAATGGTAGAAAGAAATGCAGTTCATTGGAGGTCAGTGTAACATGACAGATGACAGACACAGATCATGGAAAGAGGTGTGCCACTAGATAAGTCAGGGAAAGTCAAGAAATGGAAGGTGTACACTGTTACTTGCACCAAAGTTTCTTGCTGGGCGTGCATGCGCACGTGTCCACACCATGAAGCGCGAGTAGGACAGTGTGTGCACGAGTAAGGCAGACTGAGCATGTGGGAGCGTGTTGGGAGATGTTTAACACTGTTTGCATTGGTGTGCGCATGTGTAGGGCAGGCTGAGCATGTTGGAGGCTGTTGGCAGACGTGTAACAGTGTTTGCGCGGGTGTGCGCGCGTTTTAACCCGAATAAGTAGATTCTGAACCGTGTAAGCACGTGTGCATGTGTGTAAGCCACTGTGAGCGTGTTTCTGCTGGTATGCACTTTGCTCCCCCCTGAGGAAACAGAAAGGAAAAAGGAAGCAACAGAATTAATAGGAAGCTAGCAGGGATAACTGCTGAAGCTAGCAGGTGAAAACAATTAGAAGCAGGCAATTACACAGGCAGAATAGTAGCCCAGCCCAGCACTTAAAACTCTGCAAACAGTAGTGCAGGATGTTTCTCTTAAGAGACACTGCAAGACAGGAGTAAGCTAATAGAAGTGAAAACTGAAAAAGCTTCACTCAGAGCAGAAATGTTAGGGGCTGCCATAGCTGTCATAATGAGGCATAGGCGACTTGCTGAGGGTGGTGACAATGCAGATGGTGCCAGACAACCCACAGTGAGGAGACGGAGAAGAGTGTACAGGCCCAGGGTCACCTACCACGGGTTACATGAGCTGGAGATAGTAGAGCACTATAGAGTGGACAGAGAGCTCCTGCAGCAAATTGTTGAGCTGTGCAGGCCACGCCTCACACACAGAACCAACAGAGGGGAACCCATCCCAGTGGAAACCAAGGTATGTGTTGGCCTAAGAATACTAGCAACAGGTACCTTCCAGAGACCAACTGGCGATATGATGAGGATATCACAGGCATCAGCCTCCAGGGTACTGCACCAGTTCCTGGATGCCATGTCAGCACATGTCGGTGATCATGTATATTTCCCCAATGCCCGTGAGGTATTGGCCAGCAATATGCGTCTCTTCCAGCAAATAGCGGAATACCCTGAGGTAGTGGGTGCAATAGACTGCACGCACATATGCATCAAAGCACCAGCCGGTGAGCGAGGTAGGGCCTACATTAACCGCAAGGGCTTCCCCTCCATCAACTGCCAGGTCGTATGTGATGCCCAGGGCATAATAATGAATGTGTGTGCTGGCTGTCCTGGGAGTTACCACGATTCCCACATCTGGCATTTGACGCAGCTGTACCAGACATTTGCCAATGGGGACATCCCACATGGACACCTAGTGGGGGATGCAGGTTATGCACTGGAGCCTGATGACACCCATCAGTAATGCACACACACCTGAACAGGAACGCCATAATGAGGCACATGCACAAACACGTAATGTAATAGAGCGTGTGTTTGGGCTGCTCAAGTCACGGTTCCGGTGTCTGGACACATCTGGTGGAGCCTTGCAGTACACACCAACTACATGTACCCAAATTGTCATGGTATGTGCTATGCTACATAATATGATCTTGCGAAAACAGCTGCAGCACGACCAGCATAGGGCTGGGCCAAACAGCCCCCCACCATTGCCAAGGCCATCACAGGCAGAGCGTGACTCGGAGGAGGAACAACCTGAACCTGCCCCAGTAGGCAGAAGGAGGCGTGCCTAGTATGCCCTGGCCTTGGCAAAGAGGCAACGCATAGCACATACACTGGCTCAGTAGGAACCCTGGGAATGATACCCCCTCTGACTCACTCAAATAATAACATGGATGCCTAAAATGACATGACCTGCTCACAAACATGTACAGGGAAGTGTAATATGCGCATCCGACAGAGGCAGCCCTGCAGCACCACCTGAGGCATGAAGGCCATGTGTTAAGTAATGTAACACCATGTACTATATGCACACCTGAGCACCCTTACTAGCATCCACCCTCACCAAGCATGAAGCCACAAAATGACGATGGGATGATCAAGTGCAATAACTGGCTGAAGTAATGCAGTTAGTCAAAGGGGAACCAATGTGTTTCAGGCTGGGAAGACATGCGGAGCATGACATGATGCACCACCTGTTAGGGGTGGCGTGCACCTATCATTCCATTCCCCATGGATACTGGCAAAGGCTGTCAGTACCCACAGCATGCCCTGAATAGGTAAGTCTCAAAATACAAACCCACCTTCATAGGTACCACAAGGGATAGGAACCTAGATGTAATGCTACCCAATGCCAGAAGTCTAAACAGCAAGATGTGTGCAGTGTAAACGCACACAGTATGGAGAATGTAGATACCAGTCCTGTAATGGGTCAAGGCTCACATCAGCACCCTAACACTACCAGGTCACACCTCATACTGTGCTGTACAGCCACAAAACATGGAACAAGCTACAAAAGGATGGTGACTAGCAATAAATGTCAAGGATAACCACACCCCCATGTTGGTACCACAACAAGAAGCAGCATGGATTAGCCATGGTCAAATACCAATGGCTAAAACCGCCTCCCAGTATATAGCCTGCTGCAGACTACTGTCCTAATACCAGGAACTGCACCTGGCCTATGTTGGAATACATGAATATGTCAAGCCCCCCAAACCACATTATATTGCCTGACTGAAAATACCCAGACATACACCGGGAGGATTATACTAGCACCAACACAGTAGGAGAAAAGTACCCAGAATCCATAAACCAAAATGCCCAGGAACAATGTACCACTCCCACAAGAGGGGTAAGCATACTGGATGTGATAATCAGCAACATGTGTACTGGATGGCAAGATGAGAAGTGTATCCCTCACTGGTAAGACCAGACCATAGAGTAATCACACTGGATATACACATCCCGACCCCAGTCCCTGGCCAGAATACCACAGTGAAAAACATATGTAAAGCATAGGTTGCAGCCCTCCACACTGATGTTGAATCCACGAAAGGCCCTGTGCAAGTGCAGAATATGGGACACACCACAGAACATGTTATACAGGCATTCCATGAACACAGCCAGGAATGCTTGGAGTATGCAGTCACAAATAACAACAACACACAATGCCATACACGCAGGCATCTGGCATGCTGGACTCCAGCCATTACCAAACCATGCAAGAGAATGAGGAAGCTACAACATGATAGAGCAAACATAAGAAGGGAAGTAATCACTGACCAGTAGTATGGCAATAACATATGTCCACACATACAATCCACTAAGTCCAGCCACAACAAGTACAATCTGTGAATCCAGAGGTAATGTGACACCTGTCCCAAGTACACAGACAACCACAACACCCCCCAATAAATACAAATATATGTGATAGATGCAACCATGTATCCAAACCAGAGGTTGAGCTCCACCAACTCAGTACTGTCAAAACTAGTCAGGAGGAGAAGGTAACCACATACACCACAAACCCAGTCTCACATAGACCTACCACAACTGTAAACCAAACACATAAACACAGAAAAATATTCTCAGAGGCCTTAATTACAAACACACCACACCAACAGAAGCCTCCAAAGCAGATCACAAGCAACCACAACCTCCAAACATAGCACATGCAATGAATAGTACACAAAGCTGGTGTGCCAAACAGTCACAGGCCAGAAGGAGAAACAACATGCCTGATACAGTTGTAATAGGTGTCTGTATAGGCAGACACACTGCTGTCCCACTCACCAGACTGAACAAGGGAAAGGGTAGAATAAGCTGCCTGTAGGCTGCCACAAAATGCCACATAACACAAGTACGCAGGTCACCACAAAGCAAGCAGAAATATGATGCACTCAATGTCCATGCTGGTGTGAATGACCTGAGATGTACCTCCCTGGTCAACATGAAAAGAGACATGGATGATCCCTCTGAGTATGTACCCCAGGCCGGTATGACACTGGCTGTGTGCAGCATCCAACCCTCACCAAGAATGATGCCACAGTACAAACACAAAATGATCATGTTTAACAGCTGGCACAGTTACAGCTGTCAGTCCAAGAGGGTCTAATGTCTGTCTGCTTGAGATGTCAAGCATGACAAGCCATGCTGCTGTTCCAGGGATGGCTTGCACCTGTTACCCCTGTGCGTCTGGATACTGGATAAGGCCTTTGCCACCTCCATATGTATGTAGGCAAGGCCAAAAAGACTACCCACCTCCCTAGAAAACATAAGTGGTAGGAAACATAAGGGTAATGCTGATCAATGCCAGATGTGTAAACTGCAATATGCATGCCCCTGAGGCACTTCCCATTATGGAGAACATCGATGTCTGTGCAGTGACAGAAGCCTGCTGCAAGCCTAGTGATAGCACACCAGCACTACTAGGTTATACCACATATCATGTGTTATGGCCCCAACACCTGCACCAAAACATCAAAGGAGGGGGAGTATCCATATGCAGCACAGACACCCATATGGCCAGGTAACTGACAATGCACAAAGCAGCGGAGACCACCCATGTGCACCTAAGTGTAGTCCAAACTGCTGTACAGTCTGTAGCATGCGACAGACCACACTCTCACACACAAGAACTCCACCCAGACATCCTGAAGACACTGGACAGTATGAATGTCCCACCAAATACCAGACAAGGTACACACAAATTACCACATAGGTGGCAAACCATTATGTATGCAAGGAGTAATCAGGGACCTAGGGACACAAGTCGACAGTAATCTGTCATGTGACACTCACAATGCCAATGTGGCTAGGAAGATTGTCGATATTGGACACCGTATCATGAAAGGATTCACAGCTACATCAACAGAGGTCACTGTGCCGCTGTACTGTTCCCTTATCAGACCCATAATCTAGTACAATGACTTATATGGGATGTACCGTACGTGACACCTGCAGCGGTTTGGAAGACCACATAGTTACCCCACCAACAGGATAAAGGGTGTGAAATATATGTCATATGCTGCCTGGCTGTAGACACCCCAGCTGAATGCAGTCACATACTGCCTACACAGAGGCATTGTATGTCTGTTGTACAAGGCCATGTCCAACACAGGAGTAATGGACATGCTCCACCACAGGAAATCAAAGCCATTGGTGCTGTGAGAGTGACAGATGTCAGCCTCAACACATAATGAAATAAGATGTGCTGGAGGGACAGATACATAACCCAGAGGCTCCCCACACCCAGAAACAGGATCCCAATCCATGTTAGGCAGAGCCCCTCACTGACACCCCTCAACAGGAATATTGCCAAGTGGATGGATGATCATACATGTATACTGGGGGTCTTCACTGTGTCATGACCAGACAGACGCACAGTGAAGAAATCCATAAATGGCCATAATAGAACATAGCAAGGGGTGGCGAAAGACACACACACTCTGGCAAGGCTTACTAATGCCCTAGGGTGTATAGCCTAGTATGAACCCATGAACCTACGAAGATACAAAATGTACAGGACACAAAGGATAATCACAAGGCTTATCCAACTGATGGTAGGAATCATGTTGGGCATCCACAGATATGCTCCGAATCACACAGATATTACAAACAACATACCAAACACACACACATATTGCTAACATACAACCTGACAGGTGCAGTGCAAACACCCCCCCCCCCAAGAGTGCAAAATATCTATCCCAGCAGACTGCTGGTCCCCTGACATTGCATCTGCTGAGGTAACAGCCATCATCTGCAAAGCAAAACACACAGCAGCAAAGGTATGTGATGGTGTCCTGGGCTGAGGCCAACATGGATTCCAAGAATAATGGAATGCCAAATCACACTACTGCCCAATGTCAGCCTTACCACAGGATATGTACCCAAAGAGCAGTGTACAACAACAGTGGTCCATCACAACAAAGGTGTTGCCTGAATGGATACTGCAAACTACCACCCCAGGATCCTGACAAGCTTGGTCTGCACAGCTATGGAAAGGATCAGTATGTACCGCAGACAGAAGGCTATTGTGGACCTACTGATACTGGACCCTACACAGTGTGGCTGTCGTAACTGCAGATCCTGCCCCTAAACATGTTTGACCCATTTGAAGCAGTCATTAAGGTCATTGATGAGGGCAATGTGGTCCACACAGCGTAGCTGGACCATGCACATACTTCTAGACAATACCGTACGAGTTCAGTATGGATATGTTCACCAGCTTAAATATATACCCCTATGTCAGTAGAGGGGTTGCAAACCAGACCAAGGACAGAACTGACATGGTCAGACATGCCACATCCATGTCAGACTACAAAGCAGATATGAGTGGCATCCCACAAGGCCTGGTCTTGCCCCCACCCCTGTTCTGTATATATGTCCCATAGGTATAGCCCAACATGGAAGGACTGTGACTGAACATGTATGCAGAGGAGTACAAACAGCCCACCATACCAGACCCCCAGCTGACACAAGCAACCCACAAAAGGGCCACCTACAAACAGACAACTGGAGCCATAGCCATGTCAGCAAGCTAATTGCAGAACTGTGTATAGACAACCACCGTGGATATACAGTAAGTGCCCACGAATTACCACACAGGTGTTAACCCATGACGTACCTAACATGTAATGTGAGACCTGGGTACAAAAGGTGATAGATATCCTGCACTGGACAAACATGTGGCTGTAGTGTTCGCAGAAACACATACTATATACCCACCCAAACATGAAGGTTGGCAGATGTAGATAAGGGGAAGTCACTGTGGCTCTGCAGTCATCCTCCATCAGAGTCACAATTGACTACAATAGCCCCTGTGGGATATACCGCAGCAGACACCTCCATCAACTGTAAAGTCCACAACAGTACCCCACCAGGAGTAGCAAAGAGCATGAACAGATGCCATGTGTTGCCTGAGTAAACAAACTGCAGCCCCACACACTGCCATACTGCCCAGCTACAGGCAAGCTGTGCCTGATGTATGAAGCCATGTCCAACCTGGAATCAATGAACATGCTGCACCTTGTACAATCTGAATGGCAGTGAGCTATGCACATGAGAGACCTGAACCCCAGCACTGACATACATAGGACAAGCTGTACAGAATGATCCATAACACAGAAGGCACCCCCACTCTTCAGTAAACTCCTGGTACAGGTCAGCCAGAGAGTCACTTATCGACATCCCTCAAGAGGAATCCTGATGAGTGGATGGGAGATGGTAGGCTAACCCTGGGTATCACTGTTATGTCAGAGGTAGACGGAGGCACAGTATACTAACCATGACATATGTCATGGCAAACTCCAGTTACAATGTGTGTCGAAGGACAAACACACCCTGTGACTAGCATCAGAAATGGCCTAGGGAACATCGCTAGTGTTTGCCAGTGTCCACCCATGTTGTGGAATACACTAGCAATGTTGGACGAGCCTGGTGTAGGTAGTCCATATCTGAACATAATGCAACATGGTCATATGTGCATAACTGGCCCCTAAACAGTTTGCTGTGCTCACTATGAAGATGTCAAGCAGTCATAGGACTAAAGCCCAGGATACTGTCCACCACAGTGAAAGTACTGAACCAGTACACTATACAGTACTACAGTGTTAGGTCATTATGAAAGCATGTTGAGAACTGTCTGCAAAGTATCCCATGCAATCCCTGCAGGCACAGTATAATCTCTGTTGTGGCAGACACGAAGCAGTTGGCCAGTTAGTACACAACATGACACCCAACACACAACCATAAACGTGAGATATTGTTGAAGTTCACACACACCCAGATATGTGGTGGACTTCAGAGTGCAACATATGGAAAGCTCACACTGGGCATGCTTGCACACTTTGATAAATGAGGCATATGTCAGACAACATGCCATGGAAAGGCTGAACTGGGCATGCTCACACACTTAGGCCATATCTCCGTTTAGCAGTTGGCCACACATATCTGGTATTTGTACGTGTCAGTCCAGGAACCAACCACAACACAGCAATCTGCCCAGTGCACACAGTAAATGACTACAGAGACATAAGTGATATAGTGGATCGCCGTCATATGCAAACATCTTCCACAGATACACAAGTTGGTCATAGGAACAGGGAATGCTATGGCAATAAAGACCTGCAAACAGTAGGACAGCACAACAAATATTGTGCATCCGACAATTGAACATATGGGTGTAGAGGTCAATACTAGGCTTGTTGCCCTAGGGAATGACAGCTCAGCCAGAGTGTGCTTGGCATCTGCATCCCCAGTACAGTAGGCTACTGTGCCACTGTAAAGTAGGTCACAGAAGGCAACATGTGAGGCTAGTGAGCTGTGCCTCTGTCAAGCAGGGGCACCGTGGAGGTCCCAGGGATTGAATGTGCTAAGCCACAGCCATGTTGTCGGTGTGTGCTGGGAGAGAGTTGCTGAGGATCTCTGACAGTAGGTGTCCATCAATAACAGACTGAGGGGAGCCCTATCTGCATTCTCTGGACAATGCCACTGTCAACACTGTGTTGTAATGATTATGTGTGAATGAAGTGCCGTGCCGGAACTGTTCACAGATGTCCTCCCTCTGTGGGCTACAGCTCTGCAATGTATTAGCTCACTCTGTCTGTTGTACGGCTCATATATGGCTGGTGTACAGCTGACAGGTGTCTTGTTGTGGAGCAGTCATTGGTATATGTGGGATAGCATGATCAATGCAAACCGTACACATACTCATAGAATGCAATTGTCAAGGATTATGCTGAGTGGCCAGTATAGTCCCCCAGCATGGGTCCTCTGAAGTCGTCCACCCCAGTCTTCACAAGTGTAGAGTCTGCTTGTGCTAAATACAGTTTGTGTGCAGTGACAACCTTGCCTGGGGGTGGAGATGGGATATGGATGTCCAGGGAAAGGTGGGTATGGTCAGATATCAACAATGGTGGTCTACCTCTGGTGTGGAACAGTGAGTACCCACATTGCAGATAGACAGGTGCAATATGTATTCCCCCACGTGGCTGTGGTGTGTGGTTCTGCCATAGCACATGGACCCACAAATTGTAGTGGCAGTAGGGTAAAGTGGTAGAGGCCTGAGTAGTTCTCACACACAATATGCCTGTACCTGATGTTAACAACTGGAATGGTGTATGTGAACACCTGCATATCCCAGCACTGTTCCCAGGGAAGCTAAGTGTGTGTCCTGGATGTGGGTGTGGTGTTCTGGACTGGTTGTGTTGTGTGTTACAGGTCCTGTGGTCACAAAGCATGGTATAGAACATAACCTGCCAGTGTGATGTGCATATATGACCCTGACATAGGTGGCTGCAAATGCATATATATGCTATCCCCCACCTGACAGGTAGTACTACATGTACATACCTCTGTAGAAATAAAGATGTCAGCACCCTATAAATACTGCAGGTGCAGAACAGATGCCCCGTAATTCGGGTAGTGCGCTCTGCTAATGCATCTCCCTCAAGTGTCATAATATAGTTAGGTAGGGGTTTGAATCCTGCAAATGCTCAGTGTGTGTGTGTGAGTGGGGTTTGTGTGTGTGAAAGGCTGTGAGAGGGAAATGTCCCTTTTGGCAACTGGGAAAACACACTACAGGATGCAAATTCCCCTTTCTAAACACTGATGATGTCAGCACCCTATAAATACAGCAGGAGAAGGGAATCCTCCCAGTAATGCGAATAGCGCGCTCTGCTAATGCGTCCGTCTTGAGTGTCATAACATAGTTAGGTAGGGGTTTGAATCCTGAAAATGCTCAGTGTGTGTGGAGGGGGTTAGTGTGAGTTCAAGACTGTATGAAAGAAATATCCCTTTTGCCAACTAGGAGAACACACTACAGGATGCACATTCCCCTTTCTAAACACTGATGATGTCAGCACCCTATAAGTACAGCAGGAGAAAGGAAACCTCCCAGTAATGCGAATAGCGCGCTCTGCTAATGCGTCCGTCTCGAGTGTCATAACATAGTTAGGTAGTGGTTTGAATCCTGCAAATGGCAAGTGTGTGTTTGGATGAGGGGGGTTAGTGTGTGTGCAATTTTGTGTGGAGGGGGTTAGTGTGTGTTCAAGACTGTATGAAAGAAATATCCCTTTTGCCAACTAGGAGAACACACTACAGGATGCACATTCCCCTTTCTAAATACTGATGATGTCGGCACCCTATAAGTACAACAGGAGAAGGGAATCCTCCCAGTAATGCGAATAGCGCGCTCTGCTAATGCGTCCATCTCGAGTGTCATAACATAGTTAGGTAGGGGTTTGAATCCTGTAAATGCTCAGTGTGTGTGGAGGGGGTTAGTGTGTGTTCAAGACTGTATGAAGGAAATATCACTTTTGGCAACTAGGAGAACACACGACAGGATGCACATTCCCCTTTCTAAACACTGATGATGTCAGCACCCTATAAGTGCAGCAGGAGAAGGGAAACCTCCCAGTAATTCGAATAGCGCACTCTGCTAATGCGTCTCTCCCGAGTGTCATAATATAGTTAGGTAGGAGTTTGAAACCTGTAAATGGCATGTGTGTGTGTTTGGATGTGGGGACTCTGTGTGTGTGCATTTCTGTATGAAAAACATGTGCTTTTTTGAAATCAGGAGATCACACTACATGATGCACATTACCCTTTCCAAACAGTGATGATGACAGCCCCCTATACATACAGCTGGAGAAGAGACATCTGCCAGTACTCAGAATAGCGCAACCTGCTACAGCGTCACTCTCAAGTGCCATAACATATTTAGGTAGGGGTTTAAAACCTGCAAGTGGCAAGTGTGTGTGTGTTTGGATGTGGGGAGTTTGTGTGTGTGCATTTCCGTATGAAAAACATGTTAGTTTTGGCAATCAGGAGATCACACTACCTGATGCACATTACCCTTTCAAAATACTGATGATGTCAGCACCCTGTAAGTACAGCCAGAGAAGAGGCACTATCTAGTAATCTGAATAGTGTGCTTTGCTAATGCGTCTTTCTCACGTGTCGTGACTTAGTTAGGTAGGGGTATGAATCCTGCAAGTGTGCATGTGTGTGTGTGGGGGTAGTAGGGTGTGTGTAAATGCAAGTGTAAGAGAACAGATCCTTTTGGCAAATACTACAATACACCAGATGCTGCATATTCCCCCAGTAAACACAGGGGATGTCACCACACTATCAGCACAGCCAAACAGGGCTAGTTGGCCAGTAATGCCAATAGTGCGCTCTGCTACTGGGTCTATTACCATTGTCAGAGTATAGATAGGTATGTTTTGGTAACCCACAACTGCCACGTGTGGTTGTGTCGCACATTATGACCTTGTGTGGGTCTTTGTACATAACAATGCATGCCATTGCCTAAACCAGCAATGGCATTGCACACATGATGTATGTGTGTGACACATACACATAAATACCTGTGACCTGCAGTAGTTACCATGTCTGACACATGCCTCGAGTGGATAAATGGTATTTGCAATGTATACCAATATGACTGTGTCTTACAGTGCAGGGTCCACATGTGGTATGTGTCTATACAGTGTGGGTGTATATGGTAAAATACCTACAGCAGGGGATACACATCTGGTCTGGGCCATATAGTCTACATGTAGTCGATGTACAGGTGCTGCATGTTCCCACCTGTTGTGGGAGTGGTAACATGTCATTCCACTGCAATTCAGTGACCACATGCTGTGAACCCTTCAACTAGTGTGTTGTAGCTACAGTAATGCTCATGCACAATGTTTGGCTGGATGCAGTCCAGCCATATAAAGACAGTTCTTGAGACTGTCATATTGCCAGTGTTGTTATGGAGGATAGGTGGTCTTCCTGTGTATGGGTGGGTTGTGTGTGCCAGGCTATGAACCAGATGGCAGTCTGACACACTGTTAGCTGCACATGATTAGGCCCTGATGCTTTGTGCTGTGCCAACAACCTGGAGGTGTGTGTATCTGTGGTGCCTTGGGATACCACCCCCCTGTCCATGTGTGTTACATGTGTAGGGGACAACAGGCATGGTATGAGGCATAACCTGTCAGTGATGGGTAACACCTGTGAGCCATGAATCAGGACTCTGGTACTGCACAGACATTGCAGTTCACCGTGCTGAGGACAGTGTCCAGTGCATGCATCTTGCGGTGTACACTGCTGGTGTTGTTTAGCAGCACTGTTAGTGTCCTAACCTGTGTGATACCCGTGGAGGTGGCTATGTAATCCGTGTCCTGCAGCATAAGGCAGTATGTGTGTATCAAGGAGCTTTGCCAATATACATCGGGCCATGGGTGTCACATGCAAGATGACCCTTGCACATCATTGTGGCTTCCCTAGCTTGTAAGCACACATTGACAGCCAGCGGATACTATGAATGACATTGGAGACTGAGCAGAATGTAGACATACAACACCCTTCCTACATATAGTGGTAGCATACCTGGTGAGGGTATGTTGGCAACCAAGATCAGGCTCATACTGGCCCGTGCCACATGCTGAGAGATCCATTCTATGTTCCCTATCATGTAGTCCAGGGAGGTATGTCTCAGGTCAGCCATAGTGGCATGGTCAATGAGTGAGTCATATGTGTCCATGCCTCTGACTGACCTGTATGCATGTGTTCTGTGGTGGACCATAGTGCCCCTGAGGCATATCACTGTGACCTTCACCAGATACAGCCTGTTGAGCGGGACCCCAGTGCAGCACCCAAGACAGGTACCTGACACGTCTGTAGCAGGTGTGTTGTGTAGCCCTACAGGCTGTGAGTGTGTGGCACACGGGATGTGTGTGCCATGTGTGGCATGTGCTCTGTTCCGACGGAACATATGCTTGTGTGCCAGCTGCGGAGGTGTGTGATGCTCAGGCAGGATGCTATTCTGAGTCCCCACGTATGCCCCAGTGTGTTCAGCATGCTGTCAGTGTGTGTCTATGTCTGACTTGTATTGTAGTCACTGTAATATGACATGCCACCTGACAGGGTATGGCATTACTGGGTTCAGAGAGCTCAGTCCCCAGATTGGCTGTGTGGTGGCATCCCACACATGTGTTGTACATTCCTGGCCAAGGGTGATGGCTGACTGCATACATGTGGCAGCTGTGACATTGCCACATGACTCACATAAACTACAAAATGCCAGGTAAGACATGTGCAATGTGTCACAGGCAACGTACATGCGAACAGGACAGACAGTGACGTTCTGTCATGTGTAAACTTGACATATGTATCGTACGCTATGCAGATGTCACTAGGAGTCCACAGAAGCACTGTAACTCTGCATTGCAGGTGTAAGCAGTGTTCCAGGGAACCCCAAGCGAACATGCATGCAAACAAAGCTACAGTAAGCAGGACTGGAAGTAGTGCATTGTACAACAAAGAAGGGATAACACTAACAGTAAGTAACAATGCAAATACGTAGGCACTATCAACATGTACCCAGGAATACACAGCGCAGATGCCCATGGTAGAACTGATATTATGTCATAGTTAATTGTGATTTGGATTACATTGGTACTGCACACATATCAACATGCGCAAACATCCACATTGCATAGTCAATGTGGGCAACTTGACACCATTACTGTACATGTCCACCATTGCATATCACTACTTGCGTTAGCTTCCCCCCTGTGCTATCCATGTATGCGGCTATCTGTTGACATCCTTACCACCGGCATGCAATTATGTGCAGCTGTTACACTTTGGTACGTACTATGGGTGCAGATGACAATTCAGGACATTCATACGGTTACTGCATCAGGCATGTTGGGATATACACACAGTCATATCAGCACACTTTACTGTTACCAACATGATACTACTAATACGCTTCTATGTAGTGACCCTGTGCATCAGCAATGTGTTTACGTGTTCCCACAATGATGTTGAAGATTGCAGGAGGTGGCACAGTGTCATCATATGCACAGGGTGTGAATTAGGTATGCCTGAGTCTGCCACTGATACCACCAATTGACATGTGTGTGTATGTGTGTTGGTGAGGGGCATCAGTACAGGGTGGGGCACTGTTGGTGCAGTGTGTACATGTATGTGGTCGCCCTAGGTGTTAACATTTTGCATGTGTGTATGCACGCACACAGTTCCACCTCATGGCTGCCATATACAGGGGTTTCAGCCGATCTTCACACGATGGAAATGCAGAGTATTGAATTAGATTACAATCCAGTAAGTACAATGGTTAATGAAAACTGGAACTGTCTGTTTTATCAGAAAGAGAATCCGCTATTGCGAATGGACATTAATGGTGATACTCATACTAGTCCGTCCAGTACTAGCGAGAATTTGTATGAGTTTTTTGGAAGCCTGAGAAATCTGGAAAATGACCTTTATCGCCTGCATAGGCTCGTCTGGCAGAGGAGACATCTACAAGCGTGTTTACATTTCAAGGTTATCCCCCGCGGCATACGGGTCCTATGCATGCCGACCTACGGGGATAGCCATCCAGAATTACTCCGTCAATGGCAACAGCTGAACATTGACTTTGGAAACAGATACATCCAGTTGCTGCTGGATTATTTCACACCGATTGAAGCGGAGCTCCTTGCAAAGGTAGAGGAACAATACAAACTACTTACTGCTAATTATCAAACTGAATTTTGTAATTCAAAGGTGCAAGCTATGAATAGACAGTTAGCTCTATATAGTAATAAGTTGGAGCAGATAAAAACTAGAAAACTAAAGCGTGACTATGAAGATTTCCATCTCGGCCGCATTTTTGTGTGGCCGAGAACCAGCCCGAAAGATAAGTCACTTTCTACACTAGCATCAGCAATCCCATGCCCCTTAACAATGATACGGTGACTGTGCTGAATGACTCAATTAATACTAGATTGTTGTCAGAAAATGCTATTAATGGAGAACCTAATATGTCCGATACACCTGTTGCATCCTTGCCCTGCAACCAGCAGGGATTAGTTAACCAAAGTTCTCTGGGTGCCAAGTCTAAAGCCAGTAGTTTGAACCATAGATTTATGGCACCCATACCTTTAAATTTTCCTCTCCCTTACAAAGGGGCAGTACGCACCCGTTCCAACAGCCGGGGAAGAGGAAAAAGGAAACTATCGGGAGAAACGCCGGAACAAAGAAGAAAAATGAAAGCTTGAACTGTCTGTTTTTCAATTTAACAACAAGGACATTTACATCGAATGAACAGTATGTCCTGAATAAGGGTTTGTCGTTTATCCCTTCCAAACACAGTATTGTATCTGATACTTTGATAGGTTTACGCATGTTCTGTAGAAAACTATCCCTTAAGGTTTTATTTAAGGATGCTTTACCCAATCACAATGTTGGTTTAGATGCTCCTATTTGTAGGAAGAAAAGTACCTTTATGCCTCCGCTAACACAATCTATTGAATGCTTTATAAAAACATGTGAGCGGGATTTTTACCATTACTATGACTGTCATGACAAAAAAGGCATTTTTGTTAATCTAAGCGCAATAGAGAAATGTGAGCTACATGGCCTTTGTAATGATACAAGTTTAGTGTTTAAACCGGCAGATAAGGGAGGGGGGATTGTTGCTATGGACGCGATCTTCTACCAACAGTTAATGTCAAACATGTTGAATAATGACAATGCTTACAAGATAATAGAGAAATCGGATGTAAAATCGATGGTGCAGTATGTACATGATACCTTTTATGATTTATTGATGACAAGATCTATAGATAAATCCCTTTATGATTTCCTTATGATAGATTTACCTTTGATACCCATAATCAAAGGTTTGCCTAAGTTACACAAGGATAAATATCCACCCCCATTACGTCCCATTGTATCTGGTGACCATTGGGTAACACAAAATGCATCTTTATACATACAAACTAAATTGGGAGCACTGGTGAAGAAAGTACCTACCATACTACATGACTCCTATAAATTACTGGATGACCTTAAACTAGATGTGGTAAAAAATAAGATCAAAGCAGATACTCTATTAGTTACGCTAGACATAGAGAGTCTTTTCACTAGTATCCCCAATGATTACGGTTTAGATGCAGTAAGAGCACACCTGACAGAAATAAAAATGGATAACACCGAGATTATGAATATCTGTTGTATGTTGGACCTGGTTTTAAATAATAACATTTTCTTGTATGATAATACGGTATATGCACAAACATGGGGGGTAGCCATGGGCACCCCCTGTGCTAATGCATATGCCAACCTTGTTGTGTACAAATGGGAAAAAGAAAACATCTTTAATGATCCTAGGTTTGACAACGTGGTACTGTACAGACGATTCGTAGATGATGTTCTACTATTGTGGACTGGGGATGTTGATACCTTGAACGACTTTATTAATTTTATGAACACTACTACATCCTTTTTCAGATTTACTTATGAATATTCTAAATTAAGTATCAACTTTTTAGACATTACTATTATGAAAAGAACCAATAATGAACTGGTTACTACACTCTACAGGAAATCCTGTTGGAGGAATGGGATCCTCCATTTTGATAGCTTACATCCACGTCACATTTTTCAAAATATTGTAAAGAATCAGATGAATAGGATACTAAGGATATGTAGTGATAAATCAGATGCACTACAGTTAATCAACTCTCAGAAAAAATATTTTATAGATAGAGGATATCCTATAAAATTGATAAATGATGTAACGGAATCTCTACTTGAGAGCTCAATACCTCAGAGAGTGTCAGTTAGATTACAGAATAAAAAGAAAATGACTCAAGGTATAGAATATGATATTAAATACACCAGTGACGTGCAACACCTAACCAAAATTGTAAAAGGGAATTGGAAAATTTTGCTAACAGATCTAACACTTTCAGGACTGCTTGGGGAAAAAACGGCCTTCAGATATAACAACTGTATGAATCTAAAAAGGCTGCTATGTAAGGAGAAATTAGATATTGTACCTATTGACATCAGGGTTGAAATGAAAACAGGCACTTTTCCTTGTGGAAAATGCTCACTGTGTAGATATATTAATAGGAAAGGAGATTTTAACGCCTCAGATGTTGAGTTTAATTTAAAACCCACTTTTTATGCAACTTGTAACACTCGAAATGTAGTTTATTTAGCTACTTGCAACCAATGCAATAGCTATTACGTGGGCATGACATCACGAAGGTTTAGAGACAGGATATACAATCATGTTTATGATATAAGAAGAAATAGTCCCACTAATGCATTGGCCATGCACTGCAGTACTCATCCTCAACATAGTTTTGTGTTTCAGATCTTGCAAGTAATAAATCCTAATAGAAGAGAAGGTGACCACATGAATACTTTGGAAACATTCGAACTCAGGTGGATTTTAAGATTGAAAGCTCATATACCACCTGGTTTAAACACTATGGTCAATATTCGGCCTGCCCTATTAGGTCTCGCATGAGTTATTACATCATTTTATTACAATTTTCTTGTGAGCAAGCTGTATGTCTTGTTATATCTGGTTCACCAACAGGATCTTTATATTATGGTTAACTTTTTGTTTACTAATTTCTATTTTGTCGGGCCCAGTGTATATATTATGAATATATACATTTGCCATTTAATAATACTGATACATCAAGTCCATATTAATATTTACTATATGACATACCTAATAGCATTCTTTATATATATGCTACTTAAGGAATTAATTATAACAAAATCTCCGTTGCTTTAAGGCCGTTGATTTTGTTAGACATAGAGATTAGTAGAATAGTGATATATATTTTTATGCCTTTTCATGTGCTTATATATTTGTATCAGCCTTCTCAGTTCTTTAGTTGTTTAGCTTCGGCTTTTATTGGCCGAAATATAGTTGATTTTTTTGATATGGACTTTTAATGGAAAGACTTTTTATGAGTTTATAATATGTGTATGCATAAAGTATTGATAGTGTCGTATGGACCTTTATGACCCTGTGATTGATATGAGAAAAATCGGAGAGTATGTTTTTACACTCTGAGGTTGAAAACATAACTACAATAATAAGTCATGAATTAAGTACTTTCTAAAAACATAGACATAATTCTCTTGAGTAATACTTTGATTGTACTGCTTACAGATACAATACATATTATTAGTTTTTATATATATATGCAACCATATACAACTTTACATTATACATAAGGTTAATTTTGTTATTTTAGTTATAGATATCATCCTGGATCTTTTTATATATAGATTTTATGTTTATTTGATGTATTTTATCATATATATAATATACTCTAATAACACCTTTAAAATACATGTTTATTCAGGATATTAATTTATAATAAATGAATTTGGGCTGCGTAGAAGTTAATGACCTTTTTTAGTTATGGGGATTGATAGAACAATGATAAATAATTTTTGTGCTTTTATGCACTTGTAAATTACTTTAGTTTTTTAATTTTCGCTAGTTTTTTAGCCTTTTAGTCTTGGCTTTTATTTTGGTTCAACACAATTAACTATTTGATACATATTTTTGGTGAAAGATTATTTAATGAGATTAAAACATATTATGTTTCAAAGTGTTATAATGCCACATGGGTTTTTTAGCTCCATGACTGATATGACAAAACTGAAAGCATGTATTTCGTTTTGTTTTCTTTGTTGATTTTAAAATGCAGTGCGTAATGGCAAGCATCTAAAGTGATTCCTTCCCATATATGGGCATAACTTCCTTAAGAACTATCTGCAGTAGTTTAATTGTACTAATTATAGGCACAATATTTGTTATTGACTTCTATGCATTTGGTTCAACATAATTAACTATCTGATACATATTTGTGGTGAAAGATTATTTAATGAGATTAAAACATATTATGTTTCAAAGTGTTATAATGCCACATGGGTTTTTTAGTTCCATGACTGATATGACAAAACTGAAAGCATGTATTTCGTTCTGTTTTCTTTGTTGATTTTAAAATGCGGTGCGTAATGGCAAGCATTTAAAGTGATTCCTTCCCATATATGGGCATAACTTCCTTAAGAACTATCTGCAGTAGTTTAATTGTACTAATTATAGGCACAATATATGTTATTGACTTTTATGCATTTATGAGACCTTAATTATGAGAGTCGCTTGCATTTTGAAAGGGTTTTAAAACAGTATACATAAGTTTTTATTACTGAACGCAAATATATCAGCGTTATCTTGATGAACTATCTTAATAATGTACTGATTTACTTGTTAATTGATTGAATAATTGACAATACTTTTTCACTATAAAGATGGCTGAAATCTCTGTAAAATTTGTAACCTGATGAAGCGCATCTTGTTGCGTGAAAGCGCTTGTTTTTATTAATAAAAAGATTCTAAACCTTCTTCCTCGTGGTGGTTTCAAGCAATATTTAAGTTTCATATACAGGGGTTTGTGGACAGCCACAGACTGCACCTGGCAGGTCATACAGATCAGTGTCTGTGGGCACGGACATGGTACCTGTGCCTGGCAGGGGTGCTACGGACCGTATCCAGTACTAAGCCAGACTGGGTACTGTCATCAGAAGCGGGAGTGTGTTGACTGGACACAGGTCCCTGTTGGGACTGTCCAGAGCCACGTGCACGTGATCTCCTGGGGCGTTCCAATGACAGCACAGACCCAGCATTGCTGGGGCTGCTGCTGGCACTATGGGGGCATGCGCGGGCCTGTTGTTGTCCGTGCCAACTGCCAGCTGCTGCTGTTGCTGGCATACGGCCACGTCGACACCGCAAACGCCCACCATTGCCTTGGCTCATGGACATTTGGTTGTGGAACTGCTGTAATATGTCCCCACAACGTCTGTCTATGACATCGGTGAAATTACGGATAGCATCCGCGATGTCACGCATACTGTCAGTCATGGCTGTACGACATGCTCTCAGCTCCCTCAGACCCTGTCTGGTGTACCTTTCCATACGCGACTGTGCATACATGACAGCCCGAAACATAGCTGAGGTTGACAGACCTCTTTGGGCACGTCTGCCAGAGGCAGTACGCCCACGGATGCTCCCACAAGAACCCATGGGCAACTGTCTGTGTGGTACCATCGCAGGACACTGCCCATGGCTGCTGTGTGGGGATGCATGTGCCACAGGTACCACATTATCCTGGTCAATGCCCACTGTATCCTGTCTATCACCTAGGGACAATGGTGACAAAGGATGTGCTGGCAGGATGACTGTACGCCATGATGGGGTTGACAGCTGTGTACTGTCAATTGGCTGACCAATGGCGGACCCTGACACACCTTCCTGTACCATTACACAGATATCATCATTACCAGTACCTGTGGCACCAGATTCAGGTTCCCTGCTGCAGGGCACCAGAGCAGCACCAGAACCTGTGGGAGGAAGACATGAAACACAGTTTACAGTGTCCACACATTGTTACCAGTGATGCACTTATACACACATGCACACATGCACACATGGACACAGGCACACATGCAGACATGCACACGTGGACACATGTACACAGGCACACATGCACACATACACACAGGCACGCATGCACACATGCACACATGCAGACATGCACACGTGGACACATGCACATGTGGACACATGCACACATGCACACATGCACACGTGGACACATGCACACATGGACACATGCACACATGCACACGTGGTCACATGCACACATGGTCACGTGTACACATGCACACATGCACACATGCACACGTGGTCACGTGTACACATGCACACATGCACACATGCACACGTGGACACAGGCACACATGCACACATGCACACATGCACACGTGGACACAGGCACACATGCACACATGCACACATGCACACATGGGCACAGGCACACCTGCACACATGCACACATGCACACCCCGCAGTATACACACAGAGCACTACTGAGTTACACTAGTGTTACTAGCACTATCAGGACTATTATAGGTATTGTTAAACACACTCACCAGCATGGATGGCCTGCCTTGCTGTAACCCCGGAGGGACCTGCAGAAATGATGAGATTAATGTCAGTGGGCACACCTGTGCCATTGATACTGCATATGATACAGTGCAGTAGTACACCAGTTGCCTTTCACACGTCAGCTGCTGATATTGCCAATATCACACATGCACAATTACATACTATGATGACAGATACATACCACGGACACACCTTACACATGCATAAACTAACAGTGTACAGAACAGTCAAGTGTACATATGGCATATTACCTGCACGCTCCATGTCGTGCTGCTGTGTGGATCCAGCCTCCATCATGATGCAGGTGTACTGCTGTTGCTGTTCCGGGGCTGGAGCCACAACACTTAGGAGTAGCTCCTCCAGTCTGGTGAGGGGGATGTGTGGCCACCATACCTCCTGTGGCAACCTGTTGCCTGTGGATATCCGACGCACGCTGACGGACACTTCTGATTAAATCACTGCAGTGATGTCGTACCTGCTCATATGTCCTATTATGCGTGCCAATGTCATTTACCCTACGGACAAGGTCTTGCCACAGTGCAGCCCTCTCCTGCTGATTCTGACTGGTGTGGGAAAACAGTATGTCATACTCCCGCACCAGGCTCTGGTGTATCTCCTCATCTTTCACTGCAGAGTAGGCGGGATTACGCTGATGCGCCATCTCCCTGGAAGAGAACACAAACAGGATATCAGCAGACTATGTCAGCAATATATGGCACACATACTATACATGATACTCATGTGTAGTGATATACTACTACTCCCATATGTTGCATGTGTGTGTGTCGTGATGGATACACAAGTACATGGCCAGATATCAGTGCTCAGCCAACACCTGTGCAACAATACCTGCCACATTCCACACAACATAGTAGCATGCCCCATCGGTCAGCACACACTGACAGGTCCAATGCACAACCTCACTCTGGGGGTTCATCCCAAGGTACTGTATGTGGGACGCCATCCACTAGTGTGATGTGGACACAAGTTACTCGGCCTGGATATACATATCCCACCACCACCACCAGCACAGTAGACTACTTTGATATGTATGTGATTAGACAGTTATTCACTTGTTAGTACTGAGATGGTATCCATGCAGCACACTGGGCCAGTGGAAGCCACAACCCACACTGCTGACCCCTTTGCAAATGCTTACCACGGACATGCCACAGATTGCATGGAACTTGCACACACATTTCTAACCCAGACCCTATGCACAAAGGTTAGGCATCCTGTCCGGTGGACCCCAGACAGAGGCAGCAGGAGGCTACTGCAGACAGAGCAGATTCACATTAAGGGAAGGTATCTGTGGTCAGCGCTGGTACTACGCTACGGTCTCTCATAACAACGGCCACGGCCTACTCTGGGAGGGAAATGGCCACAAACACTATGGATAACCACAAGGCCTTCTTCAGTTATGTTACACATATGGACCAAATGTCTCAGATATGCTCTGCATTAATACACACCTACTTAACATTTACCAAACACACAGATATTGGCAACATTCTTGCAGACAGGTTCGGTGCATGTATCCCCCCCCTCCTTCTCCCCCACCAGTTGAAATACATATCACAGCTGTATGTAACCTCCCTATCATCTCACATGTCCAGGTGAGGGCCGCCCTCAGCAAAGCAGAACACACAGCATCACTGTGACCTGATGGTATCCCTGGATGTGTGCTACATGCACTCCAAGAGGACATACAACCGCATATAAGACTGATAATTAATCTTGGCCATACTACAGGATATGTACCTGGACAGTGGCATACAGCAACAGTGGACCCACACCACTAAGGAGGCACCTCTACTGATCCTGGGAACTACCACATCATATGCATAACCGGCCTGGTCTGCTAAGCTATGGAATTATTCAGTATGGGATGCATATGCAGTGATATTGGGTACCTGCAGACACTTGTTCCCAGCCAGTTTGCCTTTGTGATGGGCTGATCCTGCCTTTTGAACCTGGCTGACCTTTCAAAGCAGTCACTACAGCCATTGCTGAGGGCAACGCACAGACAACTACTGCCAGGATCATGGCCTAACACTGATTGACATGTAATGTATAGTCATCCCCTTTTGGTGGAACTATGTACACACAACATATCACATGGACATACCTATAAATACAGACCTATGACACATTTGAAGGGTTCACAGTATGCAGACTATTAACCTGCTACTTTGCATTACCTGTGTATGTCGCAGCTGGTTGCGTTACCACTGCTTCTGCTTCCTGCTGCTACTGTCACTGCTGACAGCTTAGAGTCACAGTGTGTAGCGTGTGTTTTTTTTTTTTTCTCTCTGTCTCGGTTTGTCTCTCTCCCTCTGTCTGCTTCCAGACAGTGCAATGAATGTATTGCATGTGTGGAGTGTTAGTACAGGATGCTTTTGTAGGTATCTGCATAGGTCCATGTGATGGCCTCTGCACCAATTGTAAGCCAGCATTTGCTAATTGCATGCAGCCAGTTGTGTACTGATTGCAGTTCTCACTGTGATTTCAGGACAGTGCTATAAAAGGGTATGTGAGATAGGCGTTGCCCTTTCAGATTGTAAGGGCGGGGACCATGCTGGTATGCTGTGGACACTGTTCTGTGAGTGTAAAGGTTAGTATCTCTCTCATGATTCAGGCTGTGTTGTAGATTCACATTTCTTCATTCCTCTCTCCTGTTCCCTGTAGTAAGTGTGTATGCACAGTGACACCTACAACTATATATAGATATATATTTATATATATATTTGTAAATATACATACATTTATATATGTACATTAACTGACATTATTACCTACAAGCTACCAACTAGCATGGCTGTTTCTGTTCACACACTACTATTATGGGAATCCAGTAGTTTTGACAGTAATTCTAAATGACATGCTTTGTGTACTACACATCCTATATTCCCTTTACATTCATCCCTACTATTACATGTTATATTTATTTTAGCACAATGTTCTTGTATAAGAGTCATGGCTTAGTGGTAGGTCATACAGACTACTGCTTCCAAGGTCCTGGGTTCGGGACTGACAGTGGGATTTTATTTTGCTTTTGAACTGACTACAGGACCTGTCAATCAAAGTGACTAAGGCACTTTTAAGCAGTTGTAACCGGGTTAGCGCTGGTTTGCGCGGAGCTCACGCATGCGCACTGGTGGTTAGCTCCACGCACACACGCGCACACCCGCTTACAACCGCTTAACAGTGCTTACTCTGGTGCACACCCACGCTATTTTCTTTGAAAGAAATGAAAATGGGGAGACAGGAAAGTGGTGAAAAAGGGGTCACAAAGAGGGTAAGACAGTAGGGAAACAAGCTTGGGATTTGCAGGAGGGATGTAGGTAAGGCCCATAGCTGCCCATTTCTTCATCAGCAACAGCTGTGCATATGTATGTAATTTGGTGTGACATTTGAAACCTTCCACCCCTGAGAGAGGTGTCAGGACAACAATAATACTTGTTGTACAGCCAATTGTAATTGATAGTTTCCATGTCCAGTAGACATGTGTGCGGAATGGGCAGCTATGTATGGGGCGTAATTTTTTTGTGGGTACAGAGTGCCCTTTTTTATTTTTTATTTTTTTTCAGGTGAGAGTGGTATGTCAGGTGAAGGAAGTCGGTATAGCTGGGGAGGTAGGTTGGATAGGTAAACAGACAAGACAAACAAGACACATACAGGTGCGATGTATGACACGTGTGGGGGGGTTACACAATTGACGGGGACGCAGGTTTGGATATCCAGAGCCCATGAGCCCACAGATGGCAACAGTGGAACTTATATCCCCACCCATAGGCAGTTGCCACTATTCCTTCGCTGCCCAGGACAGGCTGTGCTGGGGGCTGTGTAGGCCGGGCAACAGGCATGCCCGTAAGTTGTGCCACCTGTGCCTCAAGCTGGCATAGGGGCTCGAGAACAGAGTCCCGGATCTCCCTACGCACCACAGTCCGGACGCTATGGAGGGTGAGTGGTGGTTCTCCTCCGGCCACACCTGCAGAGGGGGGGTGAGCCCCATCCCCTGCAGCGCTTCCACCTGCAGGTGGCACAGGGCCACCGGAGGAGGGTCCAGACTGGGCACTAGTGCCAGGTGCACTCGCCAGCTGAGGTGGGAGAGGTGGGTCCGCTGGAACCCGCCTTCCCTGTCATCCTATGTTTTGCATTATGTCATGACAGTTTGGGTTAGTGACATATAATACCATTCACAATTAGTTGTAACAGCATGCATTAGTATTCCCATTAACCAAACACCCAGATATTCACACCATTGAACAGCGAGCATAACACATGCATAATTTGAACAGCAATACACAGTCCAACAACATGCAGGGTTGATTGATGGCAACAGGCCATCAGGTTTGGATGTATGAACAGGGAAGATGCATCAACGGACATGCAAATATATATGACCCAACAAGACAAATGTCCAGGAGTGTTAATTGTGATTGCACATACCATTTTCACGTGGAATGGGTTATATGTGGTTATAGGGTGGGATGAAGAAAATAATATTAACACCTTTGAATACCAATACATATGCTGTACATTTCTAATAGCTGCACATATATACACATTACTGTTCTAACTACAGTTTCCTATATGATAACTATTTCAAATTGGTGATAGGACTGTTACTGCAACATCAATATACATTTTATTGTTCTTCATACACATTCATATCTAGCTTTGTTCAGCTACATCATCCTGCTACATTTGCTTTATATAGCTATAGACAGGCGTGGATGTTTGGTATATCAGACAATCATACTATCTGCATATTGCAGACTGAGAGCAACATATCCAGATTTTGGGATACACATTCCAGATGCAGCAACACTTTGAACAGATTTCGCTGTTTGGTTTTGATTCTCACATGCATTTCATTCTGTACTGACTGCAGTATACTTTATTCAGGGTTATTACTACTGTATTGCTGGATTCATGACACTTTTTCACACTCTCTCACTTGTTTTCATTTTACTATTCAGGATGGTACTTACTTCTAGGCTTTATTGACATGTTTTACCTGTAGGTATTACAATCCTTTCCAGCAGTCTCACTTCTGTCATGTTTCAGTATTTCAACAGGGATATATTTCACACATGTGATTTCATCATCTTCTGCAGCTATACTTTTCAGCCTGCTGCAGGTTGTGTACTATTTTCTTACAGGTGGGGCATTTTTATTTCAGAATTTATGTCAGACATTTTCATTTTTCTGTTTGGATTACAGACTGCAACACACTTTTGCAATCAAGCAATACTTGCAAACACTTTCACACTGTTACTTGCACATTTTATTACTTAGTGACTACACTGCACTCTTTTGCTGACTGTCATACTTTTATATTTCTTTACAGTTACTGGTAGTGGATTACTGACCTGCCTGGTGGCGCAACCGCACCAGCCTATCGCCATAGGCTCTGCGGTTCGCAGAACGGACACCTGCAGCTGTAATATAAATGAAGTAATATTGGAATACACATCTCCATAATATCAGCTAGTTTAATTTCTTACATACATAATTAAATGTAACTTACTCAGTAGTGGGGCGTTGGGCATTTGCCGGGCCTCCTGGATCCAAAGGTTCAATTGGTCCTACTTGCGTCTCTTCAGGTCCGCATGGTGGTGACGGACCTGCTCACCAGTCCTTGGAATCCCTGTGGCACTGGTGAGATTATGAGCCAACCGGTCCCATGCCTCAGCCCTATATGCTCCCCACAGGACCTGGCCCTGCATGAGTTGGGCCTCATGATTGTGGACTAGGAGCCAGACCATGTACCTGGACTCCTCAATGCCCCACCTCTGAGCTCGAAAGCAACTACCCTCACCTACTCTTGTCATTCTGGCTGCAAGTCAGTTCTACAATCGTTTATGCTGTGTATTCCTGCCTATGGGGCTTATATAGTCTGTTTTTCCCGCACATATCTGTGATTGGCCAATTTGGAATTGTATCAACTTCACTAAACCTGCATTGTCATGCTCCAGTTTGTATTCATTCCTATATATTAGCTATTATTGCATTTATAGGTACTGCTGTCATGGCTTAGTGGTTCAGTACCTTGACTATGGTGTATAGTATCCTGGGTTCGAACCTGGCCACTACTTTTTATTTTTTATGACTGTCTAGACAAGCTGAGGGGTGTGTCTGTGTAAAGGCTGTTTTGATACGGCTTGCTCAACGTTGCCCGTCGGTTAGCTTGTTTGCGCAGTGAGCAGCTCCGCGCAAACGGGGTACGCTGGTTTAAGCCTCATTTGGTTATCAGCATGCATATTACGCTCAGCTCAGTTAGGGGCACATAGATTTAGCGTGTTAAACCACTGCTCAGCTACGGGCACTCATTTTGCACCAGTTAAACCACTGCTCACCTACGGGCAGATGCACTCACCCTGTTAAACTGTAGCTCAGCTATGGGCACATCTGGCATTTTTTATTGTTTTGTTACCTCACATTTCTTCCATATAAATGGGCTATTTCATTACATTTTACATAAAATGTGGTTTTATGTGTACATATTTGTCAGGGACTTGTTTCGTGCTTATTTTGCTAAAAATAAAAATTGGTGTTGTGGGGGCTCAAACCATGAATGCCTGCTCTTCAGCCAACATCTCTACTGCTACACTATTGCTTCTTGGCTTACTTTGCATATTTAGTTCTTATATGCTTTCCCACTGACTGCTAACTGTAGCTGCGCTACGGGCACGCCCGCGCAAACGAGCGCACTCACGGGCAAACATCTTTACAATTTAAAAAAAAAGTATGAGATGTTCATTTGTACATTTTATGTTCGTAGTCTGTGGGGGCATGTGTTGTGTTGTGTTTATTCACATTTCCATAGACTCTGTCATGGGTGTTTACTTTGGGCACTTTTACTCTTCTGGGGGCGTGTCCGCTTGCAGGGCTCGGCCTACGGACACGCCCCCTACTGTCTTACACAGACCGTGTTAGCCTTAGGTGTCATTCAGCATGCTCTCATGAATATGCAGAGCATGCTGACCACTCCGTTTAACTGCAGCCTCCGTGTATGAGTTATAACTCTTACACGGAGGCTTCGTGAATCCTGCCCTATGTCTTTTGCATCTTTTCATTCTTGCAATGATGGCATTCCTTTTTTCAATGTTTAATTCCTTCTAAAGATATATCCTATAATATTTTCCATGATCTTTTCATACCATTCTTTACTCTTATTAATTCCATTCACATTTATTTTCCACAATATAGTCTTGTCATGATAATTTTCCATTTTTTTATTATAAAAAACCCTTCTTTTTCTTGTACTAGGAAAAATCAACTATTCTGTTTTATATTTTAAACTTATTATTTTTATTAATAATGAACCTTCACTTTCCTTTAAACATTTCATTACTGTATTTAAGTTTAATGAGGACATATACACTATAGGGTTTATTAACGCTAAACCTCCTTTTTTGCTTTTCACATACAGTGCCCCTCCTTTCACAGGGTTCAACCTCAATCCTCAAATAAAAGAAAATATCATGTTATATACATCTTTATCCAAGTTTAAAGGAAGACTATAAATATCAGCTAGATAAGCAATCTTTGCTAACAGCACAGGATTTATCAAATAGAATTTCTTTTTAAAGGAAAGCCTAAAAGATTTTCAAAAAACACATATGTTTCTTTATCCTCTATTTTGTCTTTCCATATGGAATTTGCAATTTCTTGTTTTCTAAAGTTTATCCCAAAGATCTTAATTTTATCCTTACTGAAATTTATACCACTAATCCTTCCCTCAAAATGTAAACCTTGACTTTTGTCTTTATTTAATACAAAACCAATAACCTGAATAATTTATTGCATTTGTTTTATCACTGTAGCCATACTTGCGTCATTCTTTGTTATAACAATAATATAATCTGCATAATTTAACAAAATGGGCATCCTTATTCCTTCATTTGAAATATAACTCATAATATCCATCTCCTTATTAATATATGTAGATACTGCATTCATTATTAATACAAATAATTTACCACTCAATGGACAGCCTTGTCTAATATCCTCTTCTACCTTTATATGTTCCGTCAACCATCCATTTGTCCTAATCTTCACTATGTTATACTTATATGCACACATTTTTAAGCCCCTTACTTATATACATCAAACATATCCCATAATAGTGAATGATGAATTGAATCAAAAGCTTTACTTAAATCTCCTACCATTACTTTTGCCTGAACATTTCTAACTACTATATCATCTACTATTTCCCTAATTATTAACAATAAATCTTGAACTTTTTTCCTTTTATGGGAAACAAATATTCATTAAACCATTGCCTACTTTTTCTTCCATCCTTTTTTGTTATAGTTTCATAAAAATATTATAGTCTGTATTACTTAATACAAATGGTCTCCAATTCTGTATATCTTCCTTCTCCCCTTTTACCATATAAACCTAATTATACCTCTACATAGCTCTTTATACCTGAAACTTTTTTCTAACCATTCATTTAACACCTTTATAAACCATTTATTTTGCTCTATACTTATATTTTTATACATCTTAAATTCTATTCCCACAAGGACCTGCTGCTGAATCTAAATTCATTACTTTTATTACTTATTCTAGTTCCTTGATTCTTATATCTTTTTCTAAATCCTTATTCTCCATGTCAGAGAATGTACGTACCTTCCATTCTTTCCATGTCTTTGTTCTCTGCTCTTTAAAAATGTCTTAATATGTTCTTTTACTACATTCATAATCTCCTCTTGTGTATTATGCATTTTACCTGAATGATCTTTCATTTTTCTCAATACACTGTTATTCTCTTTAATTATTTTATTTAAATATGCTGCAATTTCTTCCTTTTTCCTTAAAAAAATATCTTTATTTGTACAATATATGTCCTATTTTTTTCTTATTCAGACCATATAATTTCTGTTCCTTAATAAAAAAATTAAATTGTTCTTCTCTAAACAATCATATCATTGGCTAAATTCTTGTATATTATTTTTCCCATGTATCTCATGTTACATAGCATTTTTTTATATTTCAGTTTAAAATTTAGCCACCATTCTAACCAATCTTTATAAAATTCTCTCATGTTCACATGATCTTGCCATAGTGTCACAACCTCTTTTCTCTCTTCATCATCCCATTTCACTTCATTTATTCTTTTTATACCTTTGCCTATTTTATATAATCATCATTTCCCTTTACCATAATCCAAACTGTCCTATGGTCTGAAACACCTGTCAATAGCACTCCTTGTTTAACTATAACTAACCTTTCTGTCAATATAAAGTAATCTATTTCTGTTCAAGTCTGTAAATTACATATTTTTAACTGTCCATATTTCATAATGTCCTTTACTGTTTTTACATCATAAGTCTTGTTTTGCTATCTTAGATTGCAATTTAAGTATCCTACTACAATTATCTCCATGTTTACTGCTACATATTTTGTTATCTTTCTAAACATCTCTTCCCTCTCCTTTTTTATTACATACACATATATTGCAATAATTCTCATAATATGTTATCTCCAACTTACATCAATAATAGAAATTCTGCCTGCTATAACAAGGGTGACATTTAATGCTTTAATTGTATTTGTATATAATATAAGTATTCCTGAATAGGTCTCTTTCCTGAAATTCCATATCACATTTTTCCCCACCACACTTTGGTTTAAATTATTTATGACCTTGACAATGATCTAGTGTCTTCTAATATAACATCACTAACTGTTTATACCATTTCAAAATCCCTATCCTTCTTTACAACTTCTTAAAATTATTGATAGTTAATGACACAGCTCTACACATACCTCTTCTTTAAATAATGTGTATTCATCCTTTTCCTTTCTTTTTTAATATTCTATATTCTTCCTTTTCCTTTCTCTCAGTCTTTTACCAACTGACTTTCTCTTTTGTTTAACTATATGCCATCTAATGTCATAATTCTCACTTAAACTTAACTTTTCTTCTAAAGTATTTTCTATATTAAAATCTTCCTTTACTTTATCTTTTTGTATCATTTGTTCTACATCAGTAATGGTACTAGCTTTTTCCCCATATTTTCTACTTCTAACTTCATTTCTACAATGTTGTCCTTTTTACCTTTTCTTATTTTTCTTCTGTTATGTCTGGCACTGCTTCATTTTCTTTTTTTTCACCCCCCCCAAATGTCCTACTTTTTTGATTTATAACATTTTGGTTCACAATTTTTTTGCATTATGTCCTATGCCCCCACATGAAAAAGATCATCTTTTCTTTCTCATTTGTTAATTAAATGATCTATTTTTCCACACAAAAAGCATGTTTTTGGGTGTCCCCAATATCTAACTAGGCCTCTATCACCTTTGTCTTTAATAAAGCATGAAATACATACAATAGTATAATTCTCTAGTTTCAATATCACATTGCAATCTCATGCCCCAGTCCAAAAACCTCTACTGTCATACACTTTTGATAAATTCAGTACATCATTACATAAATATAATAAAAGCTTTTTCAGTCTCTTTTACCACTTCAGTTCTGAATTGAATATTAATTTTTTTCTTAGTTTCCCTAAAAGATATATAAGTTCCACATTGCACAGTTTTTCTTTTTTTCATAGTCTTCTATAAATCTTTTCATTATCAACCCCAGTCTCTAAAATAATGTCACAAAAAGATTAGTTATTGATATGAATAAATGCTCTTACCTCATTAATTTTAACTCCATGCATCTTAATAACTTTGTCCATTACCTTATATCTGTCCATTTCTGTATCTTTCCTCTGTTTGATGCACACTTTGAACAATCTCTTTGAACAATTGTTTTCAAATGTACTTCTTTCTCTTCTTTTTTACCATGCATCCCCTCTTTTACCATCTCTACATAAGATTTCTTTTTAGCCTCCACGCCCTCTTCTGCATTTCTTCATTCTGTATTCTGTCAATCATCTCTCCCTATGACATTTCCTTATTGTCTTCTGGCTTGCTCTCATCAACCACATCTAGCAATATATCATCCCGCAAACCTCCCGACTGAAGGGTTGCAACAACACACTCTTGTGTTATACTCTCGGACTCAAAGAGTTTTTGCTGAAACACATCTTCTGAATCCACAATGGATGTACCCATGCCTTGCAACTCCTTCTGCAAATGTACTTCTTTCTCTTCTTTTTTACCATGCATCCCCTCTTTTACCATCTCTACATAAGATTTCTTTTTAACCTCCATGCCCTCTTTCTTCTGCATTTCTTCATTCTGTATTCTGTCAATCATCTCTCCCTATGACATTTCCTTAATGTCTTCTGGCTTGCTCTCATCAACCACGTATAGCAATATATCATCCCGCAAACCTCCCGACTGAAGGGTTGCAACAACACACTCTTGTGTTATACTCTTGTACTCAAAGAGTTTTTGCTGAAACACATCTTCTGAATCCACAGTGGATGCACACATGCCTTGCAACTGCTTCTGCAAAGGCTCTACATCCTTTTCTGTCATCTCCATAGCTCCATTGTTATTCTTGACCATGTCCTCACTCTCTGACACAAAAAATGCATCTACAGCGTGACTAAGAGCACCAGAAACACTAACATCATATTCAAACTCCTACTCTCACTTCATTTACACATCACTAGGTTTCTGCTTCTCCGGGTTGCCTTCATGCCTGGAATGGAAGACAGGAAGCACCACACCACAATGAGTCCCCGTATGTGAAGAGTAGAGAAAGTTGCCAGATGCCTTGGCCGACTTTCTCCTAGTAGTATAAATACCACCTTAGGTCTCCACTGGAACGAGGCCACTAGCCTTGCAGGACTAACCTGGTTAACAAAGGATAAATTAAAATAAATAAATAAATTAATTAATAAAGCAGGAAAAGTAATAGAATGCAATAAGCAGAAACAGAATGGGGCACAATGATACTGTAGATTAAAGAAGTAAGATAGAGCTTCCTAATGGGACAACATAAACTTTTCCTACCAAATATAGGCACGTAAATCATGCTACTTCTTTCAACTGAAATGGCAGATCCCTCCTAGATGTATTAATAACTTACAGCGAGAGGCTGTGCTTCAACAAAATAAAAAACATAGAGGGTTAGGAGAAACTGTTTTAACAATAGACTGAGAAACATGAGAGTCATGTGTTAGCAAGTAGGAACACTTAGAAAATAACACAGACAGCCCACAACTATGTCAAGTGTATTATATACGAGGAACAGATAAAATGTTTGTGTGGCAAGATTATCAGATAGATATCATATTAGTGGATTGTGCCCAAGCAGCAATAATGTAACAGAAGAAAAAGTATAAATGAAATTGAGGTAAAACAAATGATAACATAAGCATAACCTGCCTATAGGTGCAGGTGATATTTATATCACTTATAAAGAAGAATACCGCAGATAAGGTTGTTCTTCCTATTATGTATGAGTCTCAGATATGTACCTTATGCATAGACCATCATGCACTTGCATACCTGTGTGTGTGTGTGTGTGTGTGTGTGTGTGTATATATATATATATATATATATATATATATATATATATATATACACACACACACACACACACACACATATATATATATATATATATATATATATGACGATAGGTAAAGGCTGCCAGCCTAGCCAGATAGAATTTTGTAGATAATTCTGTCATTTGTAAATGTTAATGTAAGCCACAGGCTTTTTCTCTTAAATGAGGAAAAAATGTTGGTAAATGTTAAACTTCAAAAATATAACAACAGTGCACTTTGCTGTAGGAAAGCTAAGTCAAGCATTTTATGATGGTCATTGATCTTTAAAGTCGGCTTCGATATGTCTGGATGAAGGAATTCTGCCTATTGTTTTGAGGCCAGAGTTAATGGCTAGAATTTGCATGTATAAATGACCTTTATTACTCTGGTTTCTGACCAGGTATAAAGAATGTAAATGTAGTTACTGTTAGCCTGGGAATACCAGAGAAGTGGGAAGAATGATGTCACATGAAGCAGCTCTGTGTTATCAATTTAAAGAGAGAATCAGAGAGAGCATTTGTCTTGAGGACATCCAACATCACCAGCACTACCTGTTTCATTATGTAAGTTATTTTAGAACTGTGTTTTCTCTTAGAAACAGCTAGGAACTAGGAAGATTAGACTAAGTGTTTTACTGTGATATCAGAAGTTTTCTACGGTATTATTTTAAGTATTTCTCTGTGATCTCTGAATTCTTGACTGGCACAATGTAGTAAGAAGCATTGTGTTATGTTTTTATTATTTATTATTAAATATTTTTAAACCTTTCAGCCGTGGCTGTTTTGTGTAGAGATAATTTAAGCTCTAAGAGTACATGGCATGTAAATAGGGATTCTGTTCCAAGTCAGTCTAATAATCCTAGACTGTCCAGTCACACTTACCATTTGGATAATAATATTGCACAGTAATAATTGGACACCCTTCATAAGAACCTTTGAATAGCTGATAAATATTAGCTGGGTGGTGGCTGTGATTTATACCGTATAGTCTGGGTAAAAGGGGTACAGCTGGAGAACATGTGTCAGCCTTCCCCAGGATTGTCTGTGTGGTTGTATAAACTCTTATCTCAAAGTGTGTGTGTGTTAGCTAGTTGGGAAGGGACATGAAGCACTGGTTGGACAGAGAGGGTGCTGGAGGTTTTAGCTTGCCAACTAGGCTGAGATCTGTACCCTATAGCTGTGCCAGTGCGGAGTCTTATTGAGGACCAGGAGAGAAAGGGAGAAACCAGCCCCAGACTGACTGTGATCTCTATGTGTTCTTAAGGGAAGTTGTACTTTACTGGGTGTGTATTTATTATCCTTTCCCTATATGGATGCCCCTCACTGGTGTTAGTGGTGAGAATTGAGGCTCCTTGATTGCTGGGCCAGGGCACGGGCATCAGAGTATATATATATATATATATATATATATATATATATATAAATATATATATATATATATATATATAAATAACTATATATATATATATATATATATATGTATATATACATATATATATATATATATATATAACTATATATATATATATATATATGTATATATACATATATATATAAATTGAACAATACCAACACCACCAGCACAGCCAGGTTACTTTTCATTCTCACATATAAGCCAAACAGCTTAAATAATGACTCAGATAAGATGTAAAAATAATCAATTTAATAAAATAAATACTTGTGACAAGATTAAAATAAGATAAACCTTCATCAGATCTATTCATTAAAATCACATTTCAAATTTTTAAATAATAGTATCCAGTCAAACATTCATCCTCATCTTCAGTCAGCCAATGTCCATCCACGAATACACAAGCCTGAAAGCAAAAATAGAAGAAATTAATTGGTCTGATTTCAGCCTATGAGAACCAATGAAAAATATGCATTGCATCTTCAGCTTCCTTATACAGCCAAGGGGCGTAATTGGCTGTCATTATGTAGAAAAAATCCGATAATAGGTTGAAGTTGACCAGCTTGTTATTCATCAAAAAACATTTTATTAAGACCAATTAAAATATTTTTCAGTTTCACATGAGACCTATCAGCATGTGACCATCATCAATAAAATAAGAATGAAGGACAGTAAACCATTCAATGGTCACAGTTCATGTTATTCTATTCGCAAAATTCTTGGTCGTTGCATCTTCAACTTACTTATACAGCCAGGGATCAGAATTGGCTGTCATTATCTGAGAAAACCAATCGGGTTGAAACTGACCAATTTGCTATTTGTGAGAGGGCGCTTCACTAAGACCAATAGAATTCTTTATATATTCGCATATAGCCTATCAGTGTGCGGCCATCATTAACAAAATGAAAATGGAAAATGGTAATAAGAATACCCATTTGATGGTTATGGTTGTTTCTACTCTATTTACAAAATTCTTAAACAAAATTTCCATTTAAGAAGGGAATGGCACACCTTCTAGGCTAATAACATCCCACATTCCCCGATTATGCTGACATATTCACACTCTATTGACAGTAACTGTCAAAATGAAGTAAGTAACGTATCCTTTCAAAAACAAAAGAATAATCATTTCCATTCAACTGGAGATGCACATCTCAGTAGATACTCCTATATAATATTAAAATATTAAAATCAATGCACAGAGGACGCTAAAGCCAGCATGCAGCCACTAAGTATGGATTTACTCCATTTGTTAAGGAGTCTACAAGGTGACAGGCAAATCAACATATGTTTCTTTACTTCCTTCTTTCTCCTCTGGACTAGCTTTGAACAAATACTTGGTTATTCAAAAAAACAATATATCTCTGCTAGAGTCACACATACAAAGCCATTAAATGTATTACAAATGTCTTCTTAGTCTCCTTTTTAAGGCTGGCTTGAGCAGATAATTGGTATTCAAGCCAGGAAATCTGTATGCCTGTACCTTCCCAATCAATGCCGCTTCTTCCAGCTCAATAGTATTATCAATATCACCTCCTCTATTATTTTTATTGATAGTTGCCATTACTCTAAAGTGAAAACAATGTCCTGAGTTGTCTATACTATTTTTCACCAAGGGATTCTTCTGATCCATTAATTTGATGTCACTAATGTGCTTAGAGTTTCTTTCTTTGAATTCTCTGGTCATTTTTCCCACATAGAAACAGTTTACATAAATCACATGTAGCCAGATAAATCACATTTCTAGTGGAGCAAGCCACGTAAGAATTAAAAAATTATTTTTTCCCTTGGATTGGATGTGTAAAGATCCTGTTCATGATAATATACTTGCAACTTGTGCATCTACAACACGGGAATGTGCCTTTTTGATCTGAGTTGTCTTATTTTCTTTTCTTGCATCATTGCAAAGAATCTGCTTCAAATTCCAATTATTTCTATATGCAAAGTGCGGTGCAATGCCAACTATAACCCTAAGTTTCTCACTGGATGCAAGGATTTTCCAGTTGTTTCTAATTATATTACATATATATTTCATGTCACTGGAGTAATTAAGAGTCATTCTTATACCCGTCGTGTTATCTACACTTGGTCTGTGGGTGAAATCCGTATCATCTCATGTGGAGTTTGAATATCCTCAAGATCTGTCCCTTCAATATGTTGGCATGTACATGTTTAGAGTGCATACTAGACCTAGGAAGAATATTATTTCTCCAACAATCCTTCCTATACAAGGAGGTGTGCATTTCCCCTACGGCATCTTGTTTTAACTTGATGTTCAAAAAATCAAAGGCATGAGTTAGTCATATTTTATTGTGATACATCAAAGGAATCCCCCTGTACGAAAGGCAATTGCACGGCTCCAGTAATCTGAAATCCAAAAGCCAAAAGATGAGCCAGCAAACTGTTAGACTGAAATAATGTTTATTCAATGAAAAAACAAACCGGTTTCGGCTGGTATACACCACAGCCTTCCTCAGTGTGACTGAAATTCATTGAAAGTAATCTTTTATAGATGTATTTTAATTGAATCAAACCTGTGATAGGGTAATCAAAATTGTTCATTTAATCCAGGTGGGAATAAACCACCCAGTTTAACAATCCACTTATTTTCCTTTGTATCAAGAATGGAATGCCAACCTGCTTTGTTGGATTTATTCTCTTTTATAATGTCTATGACCATGAAACTAAACTTGGCAGATAAATGTTTTGTAGAATTTTTAAATAAAGCACTACTTAGTTTTTTATTCCTCATGTCACTAGTGTGTTCAGAAATTCTCAGTCTAAGTGGCCGTGAAGTTTGACCTATGTAGAAGGCGCCACAGCTGCATGTAGCTAAATAAATCAGCCATTCGCTACTGCAATTGGCAAAAAAGTTGATGTTGTAAACTGTGCCACAGTTCTTACTTGTAAATTGTTTGGACTTAAAAACCTTGTTGCAATGAGTGCAGTGACCACATGGGTAGCATCCTGTGAGCACCTCACCTATTAATGTAGTTTGTACTTCTTGAGAGGATGTACTGGAATGTGAATGTTTATAATGGTTGAAGTGTGAAGCTAGATTTCTGCCCTTATGAAATGAAAAATAGCATCTGTCTGGTAGAACATTAGTTAGGTTGTGATCACTCTGTAGAATATTCCAGTGTCTTTGTACACTGTTGATTAACAAATTGGAATTCCTACCATAAGTAGTCACTAACCTGACAGGTGACAGCCTGTGCTGCTCATGTTGTTTATATTCCAAAAGGTCTTCTCTTTTAAGTGTATTGGCCCAATTGCTGGCCTGTAGGACATGTCCAATTTGATAGCCCCTATCCCTGAATCTGCAAGTCAGATCCTGTCTGTATTCCTGAAAAGTGGAATCCTTGGAACAAATACGTCTCATTCTAATGTACTGGGATTTGGGGATATTTCTTGTTATATGGGGTGGATGAAAGCTGGATGCATGGAGGAGGGTGTTATATTGGGGATACTTCCAGAAAACTTCAGTACATAAAGTGTGATCTGATTTCCTAGAAATAGAAACATCAAGAAAAGTGACTGTGTTTGCGTCAAAGTTGACCGTGAAGTGTAAACCCCATTTATTTTCATTTAAATATTCAATGAATTCAGGCAAATATTCCGCATCTGCCCTCCATACCATCCAGCAAACATCCAAATAATGCCTCCATATGTCAATCTCTGTCAGGTACAAATTAAAGCCTGCATCATAGAAAAGCTGGTCCTCAATAAAGGCCATAAAAAGGTTAGCATAAATGGGGGCAAAAGATGCCTCCATAGCTGTCCCCTTAATTTGCCAATAGCAGGTGTCCTGATAGAAAAAGACATTGTTAGTTAGGACATGCTCTGTCAGGCCTAATAAAAAAGTATTGAATCCTGGCTGATATAATTCTGATTTATCCAACCAGTATTCAAGGGCCTCTAAGCCAGCAGCATGAGGAATGTTAGTGTAAAGGGCACTGACGTCTAGAGTGCACATCAACCATTCAGGTTTAAGTTGGGTGTCTGAGATGATTTTGAAAAATTCAGTAGTGTCTTGTATACGTGACTTGACCCACCTCAATAAAGGTTTAAGTTGTTTAGTAAGAAATAATGACAGTGGCTCAGTACTAGAGCCTCTCCCAGACACAATTGGTCTTCCAGGTGAATTAACAAGATCCTTGTGTATTTTGGGCAAAAAATAAATATACTGGCTCATGGGATTTTTGATGGTAAGATGTTGCATGACTTTATCACTAATGATACCTTCTTCCTTAGCTAGTAATAAGAAATCATCTATCTGTTTTTTTAAACTTAAAGGTGGGGTCCAGGGGCATCTCAAGATAATACCGCCTGTCCTGAAGTTGTCTTTTTGCTTCTGCATCGTATTGAAGCCAATTCATTACCACTACGGCCCCACCTTTATCAGCAGAAAGAATGACAATGTCCTTGTTGTTTTGTAGTTCGAATAGTGCATCTCTTTCGATCTTTGAGAGATTGTTTCGTTTGTAAGTAAATTCACCCTTGTGATAGTGTAGATCTTTGAGAACACTACTTTAAAACTGATGTACTGTGGGATTCATGGGAGGCATATACCTAGATTTATGATAAATTATTTCATTATCCACACCAAGGTCAGTAGAGTCCTCAAAATGCAATCTAAGGTTAATAAGTCTACAACATGAAATTACATCTTGTGCTAAAAGATCTTCAGTAACCAAGAAGCCAGGAATACAATTTAAACCTTTATTCAAATGTTCAATTTGTGTGGTGGACAAAATCTCATCAGATATATTCAGAACATTAACATTTTGGGTTATTTTTGTGTTATTAGTTTCAAAAGAACATCTATGTTGTTTATTTCTGGCATGTTTTCTGCCTTCTCTTTTGTATTTGGGCCTAAAGGGGCCGAACTGTATGCCCTCTTAGGGGTGGGTGAGTCTGGTGTGTGTTGCATGTCTGTATCTGTGTATGAAGACAAATCATCAGTAGATGACCCTGTGTCGATAGGTCGCTTTTTCAATATCGACCTTGGTCATTTTCTTTTAGGAGTTCAAGTTTGTGTTTGTTGAAATCTAACCTGTTTACTAATACTGAAAAGGTTACCAAGCTGATAATCCATTTGATCCCTTTGGAATTTTTTGATCTTCCTGGTTTTTAATTATTCTTCAAGACCAGATAGGTCCTTGGCTAATTTGTTCATATTACTAATAAAGAAGGGCTGTCCTTCATATGTCTGTGCTTCAGAACATAACTTGGTGACTTCTACAATTTGTCGGTCAATGACTCTGTCATGGAATGTAGCCAGGGCTTCAACGAAACCCATAGTAGATTGTTGTTGGATGTCCATCCATTGTTTGTTCAACTCATCATCAGCCTCATTAACTAATGGTTGTGTTTTAATCCGTAGTCCCCTTGGTGTGATCCCTTTGGCCATATATGCTTTAAAGAGTTTGGAATGCCAGACATGGGACCTGACAGACCTCATGCTCTTTTGTAGTTTATCAAAACATAAGCCACAACTGGATTCCGGGCCTAGGGTAATCCCATTTAGATCATTATTGTTTGTACTACCCAATCCAAAGACTCCCAAGTCCTCCCTATCAGCTGACAAACTTGTTAATATTTTTGTTAGTTCCATTATGGTACAAAATATATCTTGAAAAAAACTTCTATATTGATAATGGGTATTAATATAGACCAACCAACAACCTATAAAAATTAATTTGTTAATCCTTAGACACTTATTATAGATCCACTTAGTAAATCCTTCAAATATCTATGTATGCAAATGTTTAATGGCAAAATTAGTTCTTGCCAAATGCAATGGCAATGCTAAGCCATATTATACCAAATGGTACTTAATACTTGTATTAATAATAGAATGAACAATAGTAGCCCTTGTGCTTTCCTTGAACCCAGTTTTCATATTTGGTCTTGTGACCCACTTAGTGTTTTTCAGAACAATGCTACGTTCATTCCAAATCTGGCTGCCATACACATAGCTGGCCTATGGTCCATATGGTATAATGTGTTGGTCTGAATATTAATCAACCCAATATATGAAATACCAGAATGCAGATCAGAGAATCTGGTCGTGAATAACAAAATAAAAAATGGTCAGTCAGCTGAACCTAAGGAAATCTGTAGTACTTTCCAAATAGGCATGCAACAATTGCAGTCTTTTTGTGTTACTGTCCCACAG